>NW_027461968.1:1379166-1680833 GCF_050947455.1 Rhinoderma darwinii | reverse complement strand
TGTGTGCAGTATGGATGTGTGCAGTATCTATGTGTGTATGTGTGCAGTATGTATGTGTGTATGTATGTATGTATATGTGCAGTATGTATATGTGTGCAGTATGTATATGTGCATTGTGTGTATCTGTAGTGCATGGGCAGTATTTATGTATGTGTGCAGTATATATATGTGCAGTGTGAGTATATGTAGTGTGTGGGCAGTATGTGTGTGTGCAGTATGTATGTGTGCAGTATGTATGTATGTATGTGTGCAGTATGTATGTATATATGTATGCAGTATGTATGTGTGCAGTATGTATGTGAGCAGTATGTATGTGTGCAGTGTGTATGTTTGCAGTGTGTATATGTGCATTGTGTGTATATGCAGTGTGTGGGCAGTATGTTTGTATGTGTGCAGTATATATGTATGCATTTAGTATGTATGTGTGCAGCATGTATGTATGTATGTATTCAGTGTGTCTGTGTGCAGTATGGATGTGTGCAGTATCTATGTGTGCAGTATGTATGTGTGTATGTATGTATGTATGTATGTGCAGTATGTATGTGTAATATGGATATATGTATGTGTCCAGTATGTGTATGTGCAGTGTGTGCAGTATGTATGTGTGCAGTATGTGTATATGTAGCGTGTGGGCAGTATATATGTATGCATGTATGTCTGCAGTATGTATGTGTGTGCAGTATGTATGTATGTATGTATGTATGTGTGCAGTATGTATATGTGCAGTATGTATATAGGTATGTATGTGTGCAGTATGTATGTGTGTGTGTGTGTGCATGACCTGCCTAAGTAGAGTCGTGTGTTAACGAACCTTCCTTTAACCCATCTTATCCCCCCACCCCCACCTTTAGGAAAGACACGTGACACCGAGGTTGGATGTGAAATGGCCACAGCAGCCGTTTATTAATTTTACAGTTTTATAAAAACAATTTAAATCCGAAACCTTCGGATAACTAGTTAGGAATCCACCAGAGAATTCCTCCTAATAATTCACATGACCCAACATGGGTCAGAAACGTAAATAACAATTTAACGTTAACATTAACCCGAGCAGAGGAAGTCCTTGAAGCCCTTTCAGATATTCCTTTTTTAAGAACACACCGAGTTAGCCATCTGCAAACCACTAATTACCTCCAGCCGTAAACCAGCTCGGAAGCACCGTTCACCTCTGCAGATGGCTCCAACCACTAGAAGTCCACTTCAAGGGGATAACACCCGATGAAGCCCTCAAGTGATATACCGACCACTAGAAGTCCACTTCAAAGGGATAACACCCGATGAAGCCTTCAAGTGATATACCTTCTACCAGAAGACCACTTCAAAGGGATAACACCCGATGAAGTCTTCAACCATGTACCTTTTTTGGGGGACGCATACCCCCGATGCGACCCCCCCACCATTTTGTACTGACTGGCCTCAAGGACTCCCCCCGCCAGCTGCCATGACACCAGAACCTACTCAGGAAAAAAGGAAAAACATGTTAGATAAGCACACAAATAAAAAACAACACTCCTATATGGACGTACGCAAAGACCCACCACGTAACAAACCAAGGGCGGGAGGGTGGGAGCTTGTCCTTACTGTGTTACTCCCTCCGCTGCTTCCGGCTCAATGCCGAAAACAGCGGGAAGAGCAGCAACGGCCCCCTGACTCCTCCCTGACCCCCTCCAACTCCCTCCAACTCTCCCTCACAAGTTAACCCTTTCCCTACCAGGGAGGTCATGGAGGCTTCCCTTCAGCCCTGCAGGCTCCGTCCAGCCCCTTCTTGACCTGCCTAAGTAGAGTCGTGTGTTAACGAACCTTCCTTTAACCCATCTTATCCCCCTACCCCCACCTTTAGGAAAGACACGTGACACCGAGGTTGGATGTGAAATGGCCACAGCAGCCGTTTATTAATTTTACAGTTTTATAAAAACAATTTAAATCCGAAACCTTCGGATAACTAGTTAGGAATCCACCAGAGAATTCCTCCTAATAATTCACATGACCCAACATGGGTCAGAAACGTAAATAACAATTTAACGTTAACATTAACCCGAGCAGAGGAAGTCCTTGAAGCCCTTTCAGATATTCCTTTTTTAAGAACACACCGAGTTAGCCATCTGCAAACCACTAATTACCTCCAGCCGTAAACCAGCTCGGAAGCACCGTTCACCTCTGCAGATGGCTCCAACCACTAGAAGTCCACTTCAAGGGGATAACACCCGATGAAGCCCTCAAGTGATATACCGACCACTAGAAGTCCACTTCAAAGGGATAACACCCGATGAAGCCTTCAAGTGATATACCTTCTACCAGAAGACCACTTCAAAGGGATAACACCCGATGAAGTCTTCAACCATGTACCTTTTTTGGGGGACGCATACCCCCGATGCGACCCCCCCACCATTTTGTACTGACTGGCCTCAAGGACTCCCCCCGCCACAGCGAAACAGGCCTTGACCACCTTAAGCCTGTGAGTTCCTCCACACCACCACCGCCCTTTCTATGCCTTCTGCTATCGCCAAGCTCCAAAGATCAATGCCAACCTCGGTCAGATGAACCCCGTCACTCCTCCAGAAATTCCCCACTCCTGACTCCAAATCCCTATGCCTCACGCAAATGCCCCCGTTTTTTGCCACAAAACGGGACACCGCCCGATTAACTTTAATGCGAGCCTTATTGACTCTCTCCACAGATCTAGCTAACCGCCAGTGCTTTCTTGGGACTATGTCCGACCACACTATCAGCAACTTGGGATAAGATACCCACAAACACAACATATCATGTTTGATATCCCGCACCAACTCACGAAAGGGGCGGACTCCTAAGTCATTCCCACCCACGTGCAACACTAAGACCTCCGGAACCCTATCAAGCCGAGCATATGTCTGGAATTCCGCCAACACCCTGCTCCACGACATACCTCTAAAACCCAGCCAATGCACAACCGCATCCTGTCGCGGAATGCGCAACTGGCGACCATCCGGGCGGACGTCCGCCCTCAAAGCCCCCCAGTGCACGTAAGAATGACCCATCAACCACACCAAACACGGAGGCGAATCTGAAACGGAAAAAACAATTAGGCACCACGATATAACATTTTTAAAGCGATAAAAACAAAATTCATAACATATGGGGGCGGACATAGGACTTAAACCTGTTGGACTCCCAACGACCAATACGCCTCACCCCCTCATCATCCAACCCCCAGCGCCCCGCTTCTGTTGCTGCACCAATCCTGAAGGAATGAGATGAATATGAGCCTGCCGCGACACCAACCGCCGTCAAACATTTTTTAAATACAGCTCCAAACTGAAACCTGGACAAAACGACCCGTCCACATGACGTAACAAAGGCAAATCTGGAGACCCCCTGTTTGGCGTAAAACCCCGCATGCACTCTACTGGGCACATAACCGACCCCGGGAGGGCGAACAAAACTATCAGTTTTCCCTTCCCTACTTGGTCAGTTTTTGACCGACGCAACCATACCTCCAGCCGATCTGCGAATAGGCTCACCTCCCCAGATCTCAGCCCCCCTGCCTGTTTGGTACTTGGCGACACCAACTCACCTATTATAAATGCCCCAAAGAACGCTAACGAAAAAGCCAACCGAAACAAATCCATTTCGTCTGAAGAACGACAGACCGATGCTAATGAACCGCCCAACGAGCTAAGCAAAGCAAACGACACAGGCCTTCTACTATCCGCCTCCACCCTACCTCGGCGCAACCCCTTCAAAGCCTGCGATACCAGAAATTCCTTCGATACATCCTGAAAGCCCCGCAACTTAAACCCAAACGCCACCGCAGATATGAACCGGTTCACCTTCGCCACTGAAAACCCCGCCTCCCAGGCGTCCCCTAACCAGTACAAAAGTGCCACCAACCTGTCTCTATCCGTATTGACGTCACCCAACTCTCTTACCCACTCCCACTGCCTCCAACAAGCAGCATAAGCACTCCACGTCGTGCGCGCCAAAGACCTTTGTAACAGTTGTTCTACGGGACCGATACCAGATCCCAAAAATGCTCCGGACAAGCCAAACCAAGACGTTCTGCTCCCGGTGCCAATTGCCGAAACCGGTCCCACTGCGAGCGAGAAAGAGCATCAGCGATACAATTCCGTACACCCGGGACATGCACCGCCACCACCCACGCGTTCAACGACAAACACACCAACACTAAATGTCGCAACAATTGAACTACCGGAGGAGAGGACGCCGTGATGTTATTAATGGCAAGCACCACCCCCGTGTTGTCGCAGTAAAAACGGACCTTCTTATCCCTGAGCCTGTCCCCCCAAATGGTAGCCGCCACCACGATGGGAAACAGCTCGAGCAGGGCCAGATTCCGCGTGAGTCCACTGGACACCCAGCTAGCCGGCCATTGACCTGCGCACCACGGACCTCCCCCGTAAGCTCCAAAACCGCCCGCCCCAGCCGCATCCGTAAAAATATTCAAATCACTCGTATCCTGCGCTGGGGCCATCCATAGCGAGCGACCATTGTACTGGCCCAAAAAGTCATCCCAAACCTGAAGATCAGCTCGGTGCTCCTCCTTGAGCCGCACAAAATGATGCGGCGCACGCACTCCCGCCGTTGCCGGCGCCAACCTCCTACCAAACACCCTCCCCATCGGCATAATCCGGCAGGCGAAATTCAACTTCCCCAGCAGCGACTGAAGCTCCCGCAGCGTCATTTTCTTCATTCTACAAGCCCGCCGAACCTCCAGCCTCAAAGCACCCAACTTATCCGCAGGGAGACGACACTCCATTGCCACCGAGTCTATTTCGATTCCCAAAAAACAAATCGTCGCTACCGGGCCCTCCGTTTTTTCTGGCGCCAAAGGAATCCCAAAATCCCTCGCCACCTTCTGCAGTGCATGAAGCAAATTACCGCAAACCGGCGAACCGCCCGGGCCAACGCACAAAAAATCATCTAAGTAATGGATCAACGAGTCGACCCCGGATACTCCCCTCGTTACCCACTCCACGAAGCTACTAAACGCCTCGAAGTATGCACAAGAAAGGGAACACCCCATCGGAAGGCACCGATCCACGTAAAAAGCCCCATTCCAAAAACAACCCAACAGCCGTTGGCTTTCTGGATGAACCGGCAACAACCTGAACGCCGCCTCGATGTCGGTTTTTGCTAGCAGCGCACCTGGACCCGCAGCCCGCACTAACCCCACCGCCTTATCGAATGAGGTATAAACTACGGAGCACAACTCGTGATCAATCCCGTCATTTACCGACGAACCCTTGGGATACGATAAATGTTGAATCAAACGAAATTTTCCGGGCTCGCGTTTAGGGACAATACCCAACGGGGACACAACTAAATCTTTTACCGGCGACTCAACAAACGGCCCCGACATGCGGCCCAACGAAACTTCTTTTAACAACTTTTCCGACACGACTTTTGCATGCAAGTAAGCCGATTTTAAATTCCTCCGCGTAACCGGAACCTCATAAGGAGGCGGAGGAATAACAAAACCAACCCGAAACCCTTCGTAAAGCAACTTAGCCGCCGCCCTATCCGGATACTCATTTAGATAAGGGGCCATCTTTTCCACCCTCACCGGCGACACCCCCTTGACCAGCCGCGGAGGGCTGGTTTCCTGACCTCTTTTTCCGCATACATTTTGCCGCCCCGTGTGAAGCCCCATTACACTCGGAACACACGTGCTTGAACTTGCACGTGGCCCCGAACTTACACTGGCCTTCATTAAATTGCCAGCAAAACCCCGCCTTTCCCCCGCCGCTTTGTCCAACCTGACTAGACTGGCCTCCCTGGCCGGCGCTCCCGGGAAAGGACTGCCTAACCGGAGCCGTAACCCGTAACCAGAGAGCAATATCCTTCTGGTCCCACCGAATCGCCGGCCGAACAGCTTTTCGCTGACGGAATTGCTCATCGTACCGCAGCCACGCCTGACCCCCATACGCCCTATGAGCCTCCCCAATGGCATCAAAATAACAAAACAACGCCGAACAATTTTCCGGCGCCTTTTCCCCTATCACACTAGCCAATATGGCGAACGCCTGCGACCAATTAACGAACGTTTGCGGGATAAGCCTATACCGCCGCCGTTCTTCCTCGTCCTTTTTACTCTCGTCCCGCTTGCTCTTATCCAAATTAAATTTAGCGAGCGGCAAGAGAGAAAAAATCTCCACATATTCGTCCTTCCAGATCCGCTCGCGCACCTCCTGCTTTAAATGCGCCCCCAACGGACCCTCGAAACAAACGTACACCTCCCCCCGAGCACGGTCATCAATATGCACCCGATCGCCATCCTTTTGTGCCTCGGTCTGTACCGACACCGCGACCGCCTCCCTAACTGCCAGCACGGGCCGCGCCTGTACCAATCCCACGTCCCTGGGGCCCTCCCACACTACCGCCGGGGACACTTCCGAAACTACCGGCGCCGCCGCCCTATCCAGGCGCCCGACCAGCTCCCTCAAGCAACCCACTAAATCTGCCAGACCCGTGCCATCGCGCCCGCCCGCGCCACTACCGGCCACCGATGCGACGCTAGCAGCCCCCCCGCTGACACCCGACATAAAAATCGCTGGATACGACAATGATGGAGTTACACACTCACCGGGCCGCACAGGCGCTGTGTTCCCGTCAGCCGGACCATCCTGACCTCGACGATACACGTCCAGTTCACCTTCCTCCAGCTCCTCTCTCGCAGACGACTGGCCATCCCACCGACATCTTCGGATCGGAGATGATGAAGCGCTGACTGATGGGCCGGCAACCTGCCGCCCGACCGATGGAACCCAGACTTCCGACTGGACCTGTTGCCTCAACGTCGCTGCAGATCTAGGCGTCCGTCTCGCTGATCCTGAAGAGGCCTGCCCCCTGGCCGGAACATCACCAGGCGGGGCGGCCGTACCTCGTCTTCCAGATCTTCCATCCGATGGTGGAGGGGTGACAGGGAGCCCGGCCTGCGACTCCCTGCTCACCGCCGGACCCCGTCGCGGCTTGGGATTCCTGCCAGGACGCAGGGCCTGGGAAGGGGCGGTCCCCCCAGCTGCCTGGCCTGCAGCGTCCGAGATCGGGCTCCCTCTGCGACGCCGTGTCCGCGGGACTGTCTCAGGACTAAGGCGCTCTGGAGGTCGAGACCGCCGGGAGGGACGGGTCGACCTGGCCTGCGTCGCCGTCACCCCCGGCAACGCTCTCTGCCTGCTCCGGACAGGAGCAGTTGTTGCCGACTCCCCCCCCGCCGCCATGCTAGGAAGGGGGCCGGGGGAGGGGAGCCTGTCCCCTGCAACAGACCCCGAACGCCGGGCCTGACATGGCAACACGGCGTCCGGGATCCTCGCTAATGCAGCCACGGTCTCCTCCAGCCATCCGGGACCGTGGTGCACAGCAGCAGCTCGCAGCTGCTCTAACAAAAATGCCTCTGACATGCTGTACGAGCGCGGGCAACAGGGAGCTTGTCCTTACTGTGTTACTCCCTCCGCTGCTTCCGGCTCAATGCCGAAAACAGCGGGAAGAGCAGCAACGGCCCCCTGACTCCTCCCTGACCCCCTCCAACTCCCTCCAACTCTCCCTCACAAGTTAACCCTTTCCCTACCAGGGAGGTCATGGAGGCTTCCCTTCAGCCCTGCAGGCTCCGTCCAGCCCCTTCTGTATGTATGTGTGTGCAGTATGTATATGTGCAATATGTATGTATGTATGTATGTATGTATGTATGCGTGCAGTATGTGTAGTGTGTGCAGTATGTATGTGTGCAGTATGTATGTGTTCAGTGTGTATATATGTAGCGTGTGGGTAGTATATATGTATGCAGTGTGGGCAGTATGTATGTGTGCAGTATGTATGTGTGCAGTATGTATGTGTGCAGTATGTATGTGTGTGTGCAGTATGTATGTGTGTGCAGTATGTATATGTGCAATATGTATGTATGTATGGATGTATGTGTGCAGAATGTATGTGTGCAGTATGTATGTATGTATGTATGTATGTATGTATGTGTGGAGTATGTATGTGTGTGTTTGCAGTATGTATGTGTGTGCAGTATGTATGTATGTATGTATGTATGTATGTGTGCAGTATGTATGTGTGTGCAGTATGTACAGTGAAGGAAATAAGTATTTGATCCCTAGCTGATTTTGTAAGTTTGCCCACTGTCACAGACATGAATAGTCTAGAATTTTTAGGCTAGGTTAATTTTACCAGTGAGAGATAGATTATATTTAAAAAAAAAAAACAGAAAATCACATTGTCAAAATTATATATATTTATTTGCATTGTGCACAGAGAAATAAGTATTTGATCCCTTTGGCAAACAAGACTTAATACTTGGTGGCAAAACCCTTGTTGGCAAGCACAGCAGTCAGACATTTTTAGTAGTTGATGATGATGGCCCACTCCTCTTTGCAGATCATCTGTAAATCATTAAGATTTTGAGGCTGTCGCTTGGCAACTCCGATCTTCAGCTCCCTCCATAAGTTTTCGATGGGATTAAGGTCTGGAGACTGGCTAGGCTACTCCTTGACCTTAATGTGCTTCTTTTTGAGCCACTCCTTTGTTGCCTTGGCTGTATGTTTTGGGTCATTGTCGTGCTGGAAGACCCAGCCACGGGCCATTTTTAATGTCCTGGTGGAGGGAAGGAGGTTGTCACTCAGGATTTGACGGTACATGGCTCCATCCATTCTCCCATTGATGCGGTGAAGTAGTCCTGTGCCCTTAGCAGAGAAACACCCCCAAAACATAATGTTTCCACCTCCATGCTTGACAGTGGGGACGGTGTTCTTTGGGTCATAGGCAGCATTTCTCTTCCTCCAAACACGGCGAGTTGAGTTAATGCAAAAGAGCTCAATTTTAGTCTCAACTGACCACAGCACCTTCTCCCAATCACTCTCAGAATCATCCAGATGTTCATTTGCAAACTTCAGACGGGCCTGTACATGTGCCTTCTTGAGCAGGGGGACCTTGCGGGCACTGCAGGATTTTAATCCATTACGGCGTAATGTGTTACCAATGGTTTTCTTGGTGACTGTGGTCCTAGCTGCCTTGAGATCATTAACAAGTTCCACCCGTGTAGTTTTCGGCTGAGCTCTCACCTTCCTCAGGATCAAGGATGCCCCACGAGGTGATATTTTGCATGGAGCCCCAGATCGATGTCGATTGACAGTCATTTTGTATGTCTTCCATTTTCTTACTATTGCACCAACAGTTGTCTCCTTCTCACCCAGCGTCTTACTTATGGTTTTGTAGCCCATTCCAGCCTTGTGCAGGTCTATGATCTTGTCCCTGACATCCTTAGAAAGCTCTTTGGCCTTGCCCATGTTGTAGAGGTTAGAGTCAGACTGATTAATTGAGTCTGTGGACAGGAGTCTTTTATACAGGTGACCATGTAAGACAGCTGTCTTTAATGCAGGCACCAAGTTGATTTGGAGCGTGTAACTGGTCTGGAGGAGGCTGAACTCTTAATGGTTGGTAGGGGATCAAATACTTATTTCTCTGTGCACAATGCAAATAAATATATATAATTTTGACTATGTGATTTTCTGTTTTCTTTTTTATATAATCTATCTCTCACTGGTAAAATTAACCTAGCCTAAAAATTCTAGACTGTTCATGTTTTTGACAGTGGGCAAACTTACAAAATCAGCAAGGGATCAAATACTTATTTCCTTCACTGTATATGTGCATTGTGTGTATCTGTAGTGTGTGGGCAGTATTTATGTATGTGTGCAGTATATATATGTGCAGTGTGTGTGCAGTATGTATGTGTGCAGTATGTATGTGTGCAGTGTGTGTATATGTAGCGTGTGGGCAGTATATATGTATGCAGTGTGGGCAGTATGTATGTATGTATGTATGTATGTATGTATGTGCGCAGTGTGTGAATATGTAACATGTGTGCATTATGTATAGGTATGTATGCAGTGTGTAGATGGTGTGTGCAGTATGTTTGTATGTATGTATGTATTAGAAACAGGGAGAGAACCTCCAGCTCACCGGTCTGCGTCTCCAGCAGCGTCACTCGGATCCCCGCGACGGCCCGCGGTAAGGAACAGCAATGTAGGAGAAAAAATGATCCAGCGCTGATAGTAATTTAAAAGGGAAATGAGAGTCCCATGTTTATTGAAGAAAGATCTTAAAATCGGAGGGGAGACGCAGTCCCAAGGTGCAAGTAGTCAGGGTAGATACCCAAGCCTACGCGTTTCGAATGCGATCTGCGTTCTTAATCATGGCAAGTATGTAAGTATGTGTGCATTGTGTAGATGTAGTGTGTGCAGTATGTACACTACCATTCAAAAGTTTGGGGTCACCCAGACAATTTTGTGTTTTCCATGAAAACTCACACTTATATTTATCAAATGAGTTGCAAAATGACTAGAAAATATAGTCAAGACATTGACAAGGTTAGAAATAATGATTTTTATTTGAAGTAATAATTTTCTCCTTCAAACTTTGCTTTGTGGGAAAGGACACAGAGACATAAGAGACTTTCTACGCCAGTTTTCACACTTTTTAAGAAATGGGACGTGGTAAAGGCAAAGGGGCTGTGAGCCAACAAATTTATTATGATTAACCCCAGAAAACTGGCGTCAATTATAGTGGAAGTCTACGCCAGCTCCTCGCTAACATAGATTTCACTCCATGGGGCATAGCAAGGTAGAGGCCCGTGCTGGACCTCATACTTTGCCCCCCCCCCTTCATCTGACCAAACCCTGGCCTCCCATTGGACAGTTAAATAAAAAATATATATATACACTACCGTTCAAAAGTTTAGGGTCACTTAGAAATTTCCTTATTTGCACAGTTTTTTTTCAATGAAGATAACATTAAATTAATCAGAAATACACTCTATACATTGTTAATGTGGTAAATGACTATTCTAGCAGCAAACATCTGGTTTTTAATGCAATATCTACATAGGTGTATAGAGGCCCATTCCCAGCAACCATCACTCCAGTGTTCTAATGGTACATTGTGTTTGCTAACTGTGTTAGAAGGCTAATGGATGATTAGAAAACACTTGAAAACCCTTGTGCAATTATGTTAGCACCGCTGTAAACAGTTTTGCTGTTTAGAGGAGCTATAAAACTGACCTTCCTTTGAGCTAGTTGAGAATCTGGAGCATTACATTTGTGGGTTCGATTAAACTCTCCAAATGGCTAGAAAAAGAGAAACTCGACAGTCTATTCTTGTTCTTAGAAATTAAGGCTATTCCATGCGAGAAATTGCCAAGAAACTGAAGATTTCCTACAACGGTGTGTATTACTCCCTTCAGAGGACAGCACAAACAGGCTCTAACCAGAGTAGAAAGACAAGTGGGAGGCCCCGCTGCACAACTGAGCAACAAGCCAAGTCCATTAGAGTCTCTACTTTGAGAAATAGATGCCTCACAGGTCCTCAACTGGCAGCTTCATTAAATAGTACCCGCAAAACGCCAGTGTCGACGTCTACAGTGAAGAGGCGACTCCGGAATGCTGGTGTTAGGGATCTGCCAGGTACTACGTCTAGGTATACTCCTGGGATTAATCAATCCACACCTGAGGCCAGACCTGTTCGACTGACACCATCTCCCACCAACCAGGGTGGCAGGCTCAGGAGTGGGAGAGCCTATCGCGGCCTGGTCAGTCGGAGTTAGCTCCGCCCCCTGTCCTTTATTACCTGCTGTGTTCTCCTCCTCAGTGCTTGTAATTCTTTTGGATTCCTGGCCCCACTGCTGCTTGCTCCAGCCTGCTTCTGCCGTGCTTCTGCCTTGCTGCTGTTCTGCTTAACCCGCTTTGCTTTTCCTCCGGCTTGATTCCTCCTCCGTGCTCACTTGGGTATACTCCACTTCATCCTGGTCCTGACAACTCATTCACCGCTCCGTTTCCTCGCGGCGTTCCGTGGGCTACTGCCCCTTCCCTTGCGTGTTCCCTGTTTGTTCTCCCGTGCACTTAGACAGCGTAGGGACCGCCGCCCAGTTGTACCCCGTCGCCTAGGGCGGGTCGTTGCAAGTAGGCTGGGACAGGGCGGTGGGTAGATTAGGGCTCACTTTCCCTTCACCTCCTTCCTGCCATTACAGCTGGTCTTCAGGGCAGAGTGGCAAAGAAAAAGCCATATCTGAGACTGGCTAATAAAAGGAAAAGATTAATATGGGCAAAAGCACACAGACATTGGACAGAGGAAGATTGGAAAAAAGTGTTATGGACAGACGAATCGAAGTTTGAGGTGTTTGGATCACACAGAAGAACATTTGTGAGACGCAGAACAACTAAAAAGATGCTGGAAGAGTGCCTGACGCCATCTGTCAAGCATGGTGGAGGTTATGTGATGGTCTGGGGTTGCTTTGGTGCTGGTAAAGTGGGAGATTTGTACAAGGTAAAAGGGATTTTGAATAAGGAAGGCTATCACTCCATTTTGCAACGCCATGCCATACCCTGTGGACAGCGCTTGATTGGAGCCAATTTCATCCTACAACAGGACAATGACCCAAAGCACACCTCCAAATTATGCAAGAACTATTTAGGGAAGAAGCAGGCAGCTGGTATTCTATCTGTAATGGAGTGGCCAGCGCAGTCATCAGATCTCAACCCCATAGAGCTGTTGTGGGAGCAGCTTGACAGTATGGTACGCAAGAAGTGCCCATCAAGCCAATCCAACTTGTGGGAGGGACTTCTGGAAGCATGGGGTGAAATTTCTCCCGATTACCTCAGCAAATTAAGAGCTAGAATGCCAAAGGTCTGCAATGCTGTAATTGCTGCAAATGGAGCATTCTTTGACGAAAGCAAAGTTTGAAGGAGAAAATTATTATTTCAAATAAAAAACATTATTTCTAACCTTGTCAATGTCTTGACTATATTTTCTAGTCATTTTGCAACTCATTTGATAAATATAAGTGTGAGTTTTCATGGAAAACACAAAATTGTCTGGGTGACCCCAAACTTTTGAACGGTAGTGTAAGTGAATACAGTGCAGTGAAATTCAGTGACTCACAGGTGACATCTTCTCAGAATGGAGTCGTTCATGTTCTCTTTTCTTCTTCATCCGACCCAGAACACCATGTTGACTTCCAGTCTTCTTCATCTCCAATGCCCAAGCGCGAACCACAAGATATGTCATGAAAGTGTTGATGTAACCTGTATACCACGTTCACGTGACCCAATGTGCCACGTCACAGCTTATTCAAATCATGGAAGCGTTCAGTCTACATGACTACCGCCCGTCACGGTGTGCATACCTTAGATCAAAATTTTGACATATAACTAACTCTAAACCTCATAAGCTAATTTTCTTTAGCTATTATACTAGGATGTACAATTCTATATTAAAATATTATCATATTAGTCATGTGGCCTAGTATACCCACATCCAGCGATGGGTGGGATGGGTGAAACATAAAATAGTTTTCCATGAGTTTTGGACTGTGATGTGCTGCTGATCTCCCCTTTTGGGGGTAATATACAGGGAATATGGGGGTTATATAAGGGACTCCCATCATCCCTGTATATACCAGCCATCATCCCCATATATAACCACCATTATCCGTGTATGAACCAGCCTACCATTATCTCAGTATAAAATCTCCATCACCCCTGTATATACCATTAGGGCGGGCACTGTCAGCTTGCTGTGGCGTGCGGGCATTGTGGCTAAAGAAGAAGTAAATGGGGTGGGCATTGAGGACACCGTGGACCAATAGGATGCCTGAAATGCCGGTATATGGGAGAAGTCCAGCAGAATCTGAAAATATGCCTCCTGATTGCTTAGGCTGGGTTCACACGACTTATTTTCAGACGTAAACGAGGCGTATTATGCCTCGTTTTACATCTGAAAATAAGGCTACAATACGTCGGCAAACATCTGCCCATTCATTTGAATGGGTTTGCCGACGTACTGTGCAGACAACCTGTCATTTACGCGTCGTCGTTTGACAGCTGTCAAACGACGACGCGTAAAAATACAGCCTCGTCAAAAGAAGTGCAGGGCACTTCTTTCACACGTAATTTGAGCCGTTTCTTCATTGAACTCAATTAAGCACAGCTCAAAATTTACGGCTGTCAGAGAAGCCCCGCAAAATGCGAGGAGGAGCATTTACGTCTGAAACAAGGCAGCTGTTTTCTCCTGAAAACAGTCTGTCTTTTCAGACGTAAAAGCCTGCTATTGTGTGCACATACCCTTAAAGGCTATGTACACCTTTGCACAGTTTTTTTTTAAATTGCCTTGTATGTATTTTGTAAAATAAATCACATTTCTAATTGGTCTACCATTTGTCTTCTGTACCTGCAGTGTATTTCAGTTCATGGCCAGCTGCTGTATTCAGTTATCTCTCTAAGGCCCTGTTCACACCTGCGTTGGTGTGTTTCGTTGTTCTGCTCCATCAGTGGTGCAGAACAAAGGAATAACGTAAGCAACTGTTCCGTCGCACAACGGACACCGCCACCTGCCGACAGAACCCATTCACTTTAGTGTGTTCCATTGGCTTTCCGTCAGGCGGGGGACCGTGATTTTACCAGAGACAATAGTGCAGATGTGAACGAGGCCTTATCCGTCAGTCATCACCCTAATGGCAAACTGAGCAGCTCCTCCTTTGCAGGCTCATGAACAAGCATTTACTGTGGAATCTGCGCATGTGCATGGTCCTAATTACTGCATACCTCCTAACCGTCCCGGATATAGGGGGGTAGTCCAGGATTCTGGGCGCTGTTACACTGTCCCAAGCGGCCGGTGGTATGTCTTGGTGTCAACTGTATCTGCGTCCTCAGGATGCAGATACAGTTTAATCCAATGCTAATGAAAGGGATCGTCAGCTCCCTGCTTCTGTATTAGTACCACTCGCCGAGGAATTCCCGGGCACAGCGCTACTTTAAGTGCGGAGCCCCTTGTCTCACTATCCATATATGAACATTGACGTCGGGGACTACTCCTGGAACGGAATCCACTGCCTTTCCATTGCCGATGGTCTGGCCGGGGATTCCGCTCCTAGGCGGAACCCCTGATGTCACTTTCCATATATGTACAATTACATCAAGGGCTCCTCCTGGAGAGCAATCCTTGGCCACAGCGTGGCCGACGCTCTGGACAGAGATTCTGCTCCTATAGGGAATGCCTTACGTCACTGTCCATATATGGACAGTGACGGCAGGGGCTCCTCCTGGAGTGGAATCCCTGGGGGAGTGGCACCATCTACATGGGCACTGTGTGTGACACTATCTATATGGGCACTGGCGCTTTATATGTGTGCACTGGTACTAGGGGTAGCTAAGGGGGCATTAAACTGTATGGGGGCAGCTATTTGTCATTATACTGTGTAGGGGGTCCTATGGGAACATAATAATGAGTGGCCTGAACCGGGTATGTGTGGGCGGAGATTACTTAGATTAGATACTTGAAAGTTGGTAGGTATGTTTACTGGTGTGTGCTGGGGCAGAGCGAGTGTGCCTACTCCAAATTTGCAGCATAAGGCAATGAGGTTGCTTTACCACATGCCAATGCTGCAATTTTGGGAATTGCTCCCTCTAGTGACCAGCACATGGAAATGTTATAAATTAGAATCTGATTTATAATATTTCCTGACTTGTGAAAAAATTAAAAAATTAAAACAATGTTTAATCACTTATATACTAACTGTTTAACTGAAAAAAAATAAATAATTCCTAGCGACACATTCCCTTTAATACTGGCGTTTCATACACCAGTCCTATTAAACAGTTTGCTGGAGTAAGATGCAACACATTTATTAACAGGCGAACGACTCTTAATAAATGTGTCACATCTTTTAGCTGCAACGCGGCCTGTCATCAGTACTTTCTACGTGCTGTGGCCTGCTGTACATTTAAAGTACATTTTAAAAATATATTTTATTGTCTGATTGGGGGGGAGGTATGGGTCTGGCACGGACCTTTGCCTTGTTACGCCCCCCAGAGATAAATCAGGGCCACACTATACATATAGATTTCTGCTATAATTTACATCAGTTACTGGCGTAAATTATAGTAAAATTGTTGGCCATTTCTGCTAAGCCCCGCTCATTTTTTGCCCCCAAAAATTATGACATTTGCGTATTTTGTGAATTTTCTACGCTAATAAACTGTTGTAGAAAGGTTAATATATTCCCCCCAAAGGCTACAGACCGTAATACAATATCTTAATGTAAGGATGTGTACACTTAATTGTGCTGCAACGCTTGTTGTCTCCATTCTATGTCAGTGTGGGAAGTAGATGTCCGGCCTTATGATTTTGTGATATGTAATAGACCCAGAATCCCAATCACCATACCAAAGAATGCAAAATAAAGACACAAAACATTATAATTGGGTGTTAAATGGTCAAAACTTTTATTATATTATATGACCAAACCCAAAATGGCAAACCTCCGACTCACGAAGAGTCACCCTCCAGCACGCAGGAAAGGAAAAACCCCCTGTGGGGGAAACCTCTAGGGAAACCATGGCTGGAGGATTGCCCTTCCTCTAGGCTTAGAAGGTGCCAAAATATAATTTGTAACAGAATTTATACGTTTTCTCAGATTTTTAAGGAAAGACAATACAATGAACGAACGAACGAACGAACGAACGAACGAACGAACGAACGAACGAACGAACGAACGAACGAATGAACGAACGACATAAAACACATAGATCGGCTGATCTGGATGGCTAGGCGGGTGTCTCTCTTCCTGGGCACCCATTAAAATTAATGGGCGATCCACGGATGAGACGGGTCCTCCAGATGCCTCCTTGTAGCATCTGTCTCCGCTCTGGCTAATAGAGGGGGATCTCCTGCTGGAAACCCCCCTCTATTACAGACAACCCGTATGAAGAGGATGTGATGAAGAAGTGGTCTGGGGTGAAGGGTTTCCCTGCTAGAACCTCCAAATTACATCAGGTCGGTATTGGTGGGGAAGTCAAGCTCAAGGTCCTCAGTCCCATCCAATATGGCGCTGAATGTGGCAGTAAAACTTTCTAATATGGAATCTTCTTTATGTCATAAACATTTGTATTTATGACATCAGCACCTTCATCATCATTACTACAGGAATTTATTACCACTGCACAACTCATACATTGTGACGTCACCCACAGTGGTCTGAAGTGTTAACCCTTTAATGACTGGAAATGAACTTAGTACAGAGGCCATAAAGCTGAATAGAACATATCAGCGGCCATAAAGGAAAAGGGATAATGCAGGGAGCATCTCCGCACAAGAACTATCCATGACAAAGAGTTCTCCAGGATGAGATAACTTATCTGCTTTCTCCAAAAACCAGCACCACACCTGTCCATAGGTTGTGTGTGGTATTACAGCTCATTACCATTCACTTCAATGGAGCTAACCTGCAATACCAGATACAACCTGTGGATAGGTGTGGTGCTGTTTTTGGAAGAAAGCAGCCATATTTTTATAACTCTGCACAGCTCCTGTTAGAAATAGTTAAAATAAAGTGGGGGGAGAAGGAGAAGAAGGGGAGAGGGAAAGAAGAAAGTAAAAAAAGGGAAAAAGAGGAACTCTGAGGTAAAAGATATCAAACTAGACTGAAAGGAGTCTGCTGGAGGTGCCAGATGGAAAGACATATTTCTGCCATGGGGACCAGATTAGTTGAAATGTATCTTGAAGGGGGGCTTCAGAGAGTGGGTTTTAACCCCTTCCCGCCCTATGAAGTGCTGTTGCATTGAAAAACTATGCAGTTCATCTTCGAATGCAGCGTCACAAAAACAAATTATTTAGTAAAAAATAAAACTATATAAATTTGGTATCGCCATAATCGTAACGACACGCAGAATCAAGTTATCATGCAATTCATGCCACCCGATGAACACTGTAAAATCAAAACAGAAATGTCGGAATTACAGGTTTTTTGTTCAATTCACCCCACAAAATGTAGGTTTTTTTACATTGTTTTTTTAATACTTTATATGGTACATTAGACCGCAGGGTAAATTCCACGTAAACAGCGTCATTCATCGGTTAACTGTTTAAATGATACCAGTTCAAGTGACCTTTATCGAAAAACACTATAAAACATTTTTTCCCAATTAACCTTTTAATTGGGGCTAGCATGTGTGATACTGTCTGCTAAGCCGTTGTATCTCAGCATATTATATGTGATACTGTCTGCTGAGCCGCTGTCTCCTATCAAGTAGCAGAGCTATCAGGTGTCATAGTCTTAGGGTTCACACGCAAAGTCAAAAATGGCTGAAAATTACAGAGCTGTTTTCAGAGAACACAGCCTTTGATTTACAGCCGTTTTTGAAGCTGTAAACGTTTTTTGAGGTGTTTTTTTCTAGCTGTTTTTGGAGCTGTTTTTCCATTGACACACTGAAAAACATCTCCAAAAACGGCTCAAGAAGTGACATGCTCCTTCTTTTTACGTGCCGTTTTAAAATACAATAGGCAGATGTTTGAAGGCATTGGGCTACCGATTTTTCAGGCGTATTTGAAGGCGTTTACGCTCCGAAATACGCCTGAAAACACAGCGTGTGAATATACCCTTATAGATACGCTGTCTCAGATATATATATCTTTTTTTTTGTTTTTTTTAGGGGTGTGGGCAAAACACATGTCTTGTGGCACAAAACAGTCTGATTAGTGGGGGAGATACAGGGTCTGGCTTAGGCCTTTTGTTGCACACTCAATGTAAAATTGTACACTAGCTCGGAGCTGGCGTTGATTTCTGCTTTACATTACGCCCGTTACTGGCGTAAATGATAGTAAAATTGTCGGCCCTTTCCGCAAAGCGCCACACACTTTTCAAAAAAGTGCCAAAGGCAGCGGAAAGTGACCGAAAACTTTCCTGCACTTTTGGGATTTTTCTATGCCAGATAAGAGGCTTAGCAAGGTTAATAAATTCTCGTCTAAGGCTACAGACAGTAATACAATATCTTAATGCAAGGATCTGTACACTCAGTGTCTGACTGAGGTACCTTGGACCCACCAAAGGAAATAATTCTTGGGGGTCTACCCTTCAACTATATAGAAATAATTTAAACACTCTTAAATGTGTACTAAAAACGTGTGTTGTAAAACAAAGACCAGTATTCCCACCATATTGTGACAGTTATCAGTCCTACAAAGGCATTCTGCAGACCATATAAGTGAATACAGTGCAGTGAAATTCAGTGACTCACATGTGACATCTTCTTAGATTGGAGTCGTTCACGTTCTCTTTTCTTCTTCAGCCGGCCCAGAACGCCATGATGACTTCTTCCAGTCTTCTTCATCTCCAATGCCCAAGCGTGAACCACAAGATACGTCATGAAAGTGTTGATGTAACCTAGATACCACGTGTAATGACGGGGTAGGGATACAGACAGGTGAGCCCTAATCTACCCGCCTCTCAGTCCCTGCCTACTTGCACGGCCCGTCCTAGGCGATGGCGTACAACTGGGCGACGGTCCCTACGCTCAATATGTGCACGACAGACAAACAGACAAGTGTACACAGAAGCTAAGGGAAATGGGGCAGTTGCCCACGGCAACACAGTGAGCAACAGGCGTAGTGAACGAGTCGAGTCAAAACAGGAGTGTACCAGGTACCAAACACAGAGCAGGAGCGTAGTCAGTAAAGCCAGGGTCAAAATGAAGCAAGGTCAATAATAATAGCAGAAGCAGCAGAGCCAGAAAACAGGAAAGAATCACAGGCAAAAACAAGCAGGAAATGAAGGTATAAATAGACCGAGGCCGGGAGCTAGAACCGTCTGGCCAGGCTGTAATAGGTTCTCCCACTCCTGAGCCTACCAGCCTGAGTGGTAGCAGATCGAGTCACTCTATCAGACCTAGGAGCAGGTGCAGACTGATTAACCATGGGCGTCGACACAGAAGCTGTGTCTGGCAGATCCTTTACACCACGTTCCCGTGACCTAATGTGCCACGTCACAGCGTATTCAAATCATGGAAGTGTCCAGTCTACATGACTACCGACTGTCATGGTGTGCAAACCTTAGATCAAAATGTTGACATATAACTAACTGACTCTAAACCTCATAGGGTAATTTTCTTTAGCTATTATACCAGGATGTAGGCGGAGGAGTAGGCTAAGAGAACGGAAAGTGGCCGAGGCGGGAGTTGGGCCAGAGTGAATATGACGCTTGACTGGGGTCTGGGGAGGGGAAGGGGAGAGAGACAGGTGGGAAGGTGGGAGCAGAGGGGCAACATGAAAAAAATTATTAAACTGAATCTACTGCTTTAAAACAGTCACTCACCAAGTTGCGGAGCTGGCCCCTGCATGGATCCCATTCCTTTCTACAAACCAATTAACGCTAATCATAACCTTGATGAGCGGCGGCTGCCCACTTTATTTTACTTTTGTGGCCAGGCCCCTGACAGTAGTACCAGCGGTACTACCCTGATGGCAGGCCTGTTTGCAGGAGTACTAGCCAACTACGTCACAGATAACCCAAGTTTCAAGACCATGCAAATTTATGGATTTTTGGCATCCCATGGAATATGGGAACAATAGGGATTTCTATCAGTAAGTATTCTGCCTGTTTGTTGGCTAATACTCCTGATCCAATTCCTTCTTCTAGCAGATTTTTTAAAGATTCCTTACATGCGGTGCTTGGTTTCGCCACAAGTTTGCGATATGTCGATTCATTGTCTAAAATGGTATGAACGTGTCTGGGATATAAAGAGGAATCTAGAACAACTCCTGCTCCGTAAGATTTGGAGGACACAGTTATACGCTGGATACATGGTGAGCCCCTCTGTGTTTTCACCGTCAGCCCTTATGTGTACATAGTGAACCTTTTAGAAGGTTAATCTTTACCCGCTAAGGTGGAAGGGTTGGTTCCAATGCCTAGTTATGGTGGTGTCTGAGGAAATAAAGGTCCTTTTAGACGTCCCGATACTGACCATGAAAACCAGCACCAATCGACGATACAGCGTGTCACAAGGAGCAATCATCGTTAATGTATGGGGGCAAACAATCGTTACTACACCAGACCCTGCACCGATCTGCCAGTCCAGCTGCCTCCGGGCACTGGACAACACTGCCGGAAGCAGATTGCTCAGATCACTGCATAGCAGCCGTACGGCAGAACTGCAGCTCGGCCTCTATTCTTTGACCGGAGCCATCTACTTCCGGCAGTGTTGTCCGGTGCCCAGAGGCAGCTGGAGTGGTGGATCGGTGCGGGGTCTGGTGTAGTAACGATTGTTTGCCCCCATACATTAACGATGATTGCTCCTTGTGACACGCTGTATCGTCGATAGGTCATCAGTTGTCAGAACGTGGAAAACCCTTTTAAAGGGAAGGTGTCACGGAAATGTTTTTTTATATATATATATATATATATATATATATATATATATATATATAATATTGCTTTTAGTAAGTCATTAAAATAAATTGTATTTATTTGTGTTTTTTTGTTGTACTTTTTACTTTTTTCCTTCTTTTACTTCTCTATGGGGGCTGCCATTTTTTTTTTCATCTCTGTATCTGTCCATTAACGACACATACAGAGATGGAATACGGCACATACATTCCCATAGAGAATGCGAACGGGAGCCGTTCCATTCACTATAGTGTATGCCGTCTGTGTGGGAACGGCGCATGCGCCACTCCCACACTGATCAAAAGAAAGGTCTTTAGTAGAGCGACATCCAGCGCTATTTTCATGTGGACCGGAAGCCACGGCCGGACAGTAAGATGACGACTTCCGGTCGCGGCTTCCGGCCATATGTTGAAGGCAGCGCAGATGCAAGGACTAGGAGCGGCAGGGCGGAGGCGGCGGCAGGAGCAGGTAAGTTATGTTTGTGTATGTGATGTGTGTGTATGTTAGTGTTATACTTTCTGCTGAGCACTGTATCTAATCTTCCTACACTGTGCATTCGCTCAGAAAATGGCGGCACACAGTGTAGGAGGTTTGAAGATTCAACCCCCTTCTTTCTCCTGGCACTAGGCAGGATAAAGGAGGGGGGATTCTGTGAGGACACTAGAGCGAGTGTGTCTACTACAAATTTGCAGCATAAGGCAATGAGGTTGCTTTACCACATGCCAATGCGGCAATTTTGAGAATTGCTCCCTCTAGTGACCAGCACATGGAAATGTTATAAATTAGAATCTAATTTATAATATTTCCTGAAAAAAATAAAATAAAATTTCTAGCGACACATTCCCTTTAATACTGGCGTTTCATACACCAGTCCTATTAAACAGTTTGCTGGAGTAAGATGCAACACATTTATTAACAGGCGAAAGACTCTTAATAAATGTGTTGCATCTTTTAGCTGCAACGCGGCCTGTCATCAGTACTTTCTACGTGCTGCGGCGTGCTGTAAGAGCCTGAGGGAATCCGGGAGGGAGAATCGGAGTGGTGAGGTAAGTACATTTTTAAAATGTATTTTATTGTCTGATTGGGGGGCAAACAGTATGATTGGGGGGAGGTATGGGTCTGGCACGGAACTTTGCCTTGTTACGCTCCCCAGAGATAAATCGGGGCCGCACTATACATATAGATTTCTGCTATAATTTACATCAGTTACTGGCGTAACTTATAGTAAAATTGTTGGCCATTTCTGCTAAGCCCCACCCATTTTTTGCACCCCAAAAATGTCAACATTTGTGTATTTTAGTAAACTGTTGTAGAAAGGTTAATATATTCCCCCCAAAGGCTACAGACCGTAATACAATATCTTAACCCCTTCCCTCTATAGCCACTTTTGACCTTCCTGACAGAGCCTCATTTTTCAAATCTGACATGTGTCACTTTATGTGGTAATAACGTCGGATTGCTTTTAGCTATCCAAGCGATTCTGAGATTGTTTTCTCATGACACATTGGACTTGATGTTACTGGCAAAATTTGCTCGATATGTTCAGTATTTAATTGTGAAAAACACCAAAATTTAGCGAAAAATTGCAAACATTTGCATTTTTCTCAACTTAAATGTATCTGCTTGTAAGACAGGCAGTTATAACACACACAATTGTTGCTAACTAACATCCCCCATATGTCTACTTTAGTTTGGCATCGTCTTTTGAACATCCTCTTATTTTTCTAGGACGTTACAAGGCTTTGAACTTTAGCAGCAATTTCTCACATTTTCAAGAAAATTTCAAAAGGCTATTTTTACAGGGGCCCGTTCACTTGTGAAGTGGCTTTGAGGGCCTTATATATTAGAAACCCCAAAAAAGTCACCCCATTTTGAAAACTTCACCCCTCAAAGTATTCAAAACAGCATTTAGAACATTTCTTAACCCTTTAAACTTTTCACAGGAATTAAAGCAATGTAGGGGTGAAATTTACAAATAAATTTTTAATCCATTTTTATTTATAACACAGAAAGTTTTTCCATAGAAATGCAACTCAATATTTATTGCCCAGATTCTGCAGTTTTAGGAAATATCCCATATGTGGCCGTAGCGTGCTACTGGACTGAAGCACCGGCCTCAGAAGCAAAGGAGCACCTAGTGGATTTTGGGCCCTTATTTTTATTCAAATATATTTTAGGCACCATGTCAGGTTTCAAGGGCTCTTGCGGTGCCAAAACAGTGGAAATCCACCAAAAGTGATCCCATTTGAGAAACTACACACCTCAAGGAAATTATCTAGGTGTATACTGAGCGTTTTGACCCCGCAGGTTTTTTGCAGAAATTATTGGAAGTAGGCCCTGAAAATAAAAATCTAAATTTTTTCAAAGAAAATGTAGGTAAAGCTAATTTTTTCTCATTTCCACAAGGACTGAAGGAGAAAAGGCACCACAACATTTGTAAAGCAATTTCTCCCGAGTAAAACAATACCCCACATGTGGTAATAAATGGCTGTTTGGACACACGGCAGGGCTTAGAACGGATGGAGCACCATTTGGCTTTTGGAGTTCACATTTAGCAGGGATGGTTTGCGGAGGCCATGTCACATTTACAAAGCCCCTGAGGGGATAAAACAGTGTAAACCCCCCACAAGTGACCTCATTTTGGAAACTACACCCATTGAGGAAATTATCTAGGGGTATACTGAGCGTTTTGACCCCACAGGTTTTTTGCAGAAATTATTGGAAGTAGGCCCTGAAAATAAAAATCTACATATTTTCAAAGAAAATGTAGTTTTAGCACATTTTTTCTCATTTCCACAAAGACTGAAGGAGAAAAAGTCAGCAAAATTTGTAAAGCAATTTCTCCCGAGTAAAACAGTACCCCACATGTGGTAATAAACGGCTGTTTGGACACACGGCAGGGCTTAGAATGGAAAGAGCGCTATTTGGCTTTTGGAGATCACATTTAGCAGGAATGGTTTGCGGAGGCAATGTCGCATTTGCAAAGCCCCTGAGGGGCAAAACAATGAAAACACCCAAATAGTGACTCCCTTTAGGAAACTACACCCCTTGAGGAATCCATCTAGGAGTATTGTGAGCATTTTGACCCCATAGATGTTTCATAGAATTTATTAGAATTGGGCAGTGAAAATAAAAACAATCCTTTTTCTTCAATAAGACGTAGTTTTACCGCAATTTTTTTGGATTTCTCAACAAATAATGCAAAAAAAGAACACAACATTTGTAAAGCAATTTCTCCCGAGTACGGCAATACCCCATATGTGGTCATAAACGGCTGTTTGGGCACACGGCAAGGCTCAGAAAGGAAAGAGCGCCATTTGGAGTGCAGATTTTGCTGGATTGGTTTCTGGGCACCTGTGGGACCAAAACTGTGGATACCCCGCAGAAGTGACCACATTTTGGAAACTACGCCCTCAATGCATTTGCCTAGGGGTGTAGTAAGCATGTTAACCCTGCAGGTGTTTTGTAGAAATTAGTGTGCACTCGATGTTGCAGAGTGAAAATGGGATTTTTTTTCCATAGATATGCCAATATGTGGTGCCCAGCTTGTGCCACCATAACAAGACAGCTCTCTAATTATTATGCTGGGTTTCCTGGTTTTAGAAACACCCTTCATGTTGCCCTAATCTTTTGCCGAACATTCGACCAGGCTCAGGAGTGAAAGCGTACCATGCAAAATCGAGGCCTAATTTGGCGATTTATAAAGTATTGGATCACAATTGCAGAGGCTCAGATGTGAAATAATAAAAAGAAAGCCCTGAGAAGTGACCCCATTTGGAAACTGCACCCCTCAAGGCATCTATTAAGGGGTGTAGTGAGCATTTTCACCCACAGGTATTTTCCATAAATGATTGCGCTGCGGGTGGTGCAAAGTAAAAATTGATATTTTTCTCTAGAAATGCCATTTTAATGGCAAATATGTCATACCCAGCTTATGTCACTGGAGACACACACCCCAAAATTTTTTAAAAGGGTTCTCCCGGGTATGACGATGCCATATATGTGGAAGGAAACTGCTGTTTGGGCACACTGTAGGGTTCAGATGGGTGGGAGCGTCATTTGGCTTTTGGAGCGTGGAATTTGCTTGGTAATAGTTTTGTTTGGAGTGTTTCCGTTTATAACGTGGGGCATATGTGAGCTGGGCAGAGTACATCAGGGGCATAGTCAGGGGGTATAATAATGGGGTAAAAAAACTATAAAATAATCCATTTATGTGTGTTACGCTGTGAAGCAATCCTTTCTGCACAGGCCAGGGTCGCACTGATATATGGCGTCCTTTCTTATGCCCCTTTTGGTCCGCATATTTGCAGTTTGGGGAATTTTGCTGTGAAGTGTTGTCCTGGTATAATACGGGCACCCTCGCTTCCAGCAGATATGTTTGGGCCCTCCCCTTCCTGGTTCCCTAATTTTAGATCCTTGATAAATCGCCTCCTGAAACAGAGGAAATGTTCCCCTCGGGCACAACTGCATATTTTTTATTTCCTGACTTATTGGAGCCATAACTAATTTTATTTTTTCATAGACGTAGCGGTATGAGGGCTGTTTTTTTGCAGGACAAGCTGTAACGATTATTGTTACCATTTTCGGGTACATGCGACTTTTTGATCACCTTTCATCCTATTTTTTGGAAAGCCAGGTAAACAAAAAAACGCAATTCTGGCACAGCTTTTTTATTTATTTTTATACAGTGTTCACCATGCGTTATACATTACCAGTTAACTTTATTACGTGGATCCGTACGATTCTGGAAATACCTAATTTATAGAACTTTTTTATGTTTGACAACATTTTGCACATTAAAATTGCTTTTGTAAAAAGAATGTATTTTTTCTGTCGCCAAGTTGTGAGAACCATATCTTTCCAATTTTTTTGTCGACGGAGCTGTATGAGGGCTTGTTTTTTGCGAGACAAGCTATAGTTTTTATAGGTACCATTTTTGGATACGTGCAACGTTTTGATCACTTTTTATTCCAATATTTGTAGGGCAGAGTGACCAAAAAACAGAAACTCGGGTATAGTTTTTTACAGGTTTTTTTTACGCTGTTCACCGTGTGCAATAAATAATATAATATTTTGATACATCAGGTCGTTACGGTCGCGGCAATACCAAATACGTATGGTTTATTATTTTTTTTCAATAATAAAGGACTTGATAAGCGAAAAAGGGCGATAGTGTTTTATTTTATTACTTGAAACTTTTATTGTTTTCAAACTTCTATTTTTTTCATTTTTTTTCTAATACTTTGCACTACCTACGTAGTGCAATGTATTAGATCTGTCAGTTATTCACTGACAGCAAGCCGATTAGGCTTCGCCTCCCGGCGGGGCCTAATCGGCTTCCGTAATAGCAGAGCAGGAGGCCATTGTGTCTCCTGTTGCCATAGCAGCAGTCGCCAGTCCTGATTGCCTGTCAGGGCTGGTGATCTGCTAGTAACCACTACGATGCAGTAATCGCTTTCGATTGCTGCATCGAGGGGGATAATGGCAGGGATTGGAGCTAGCTCCGGTTCCTGCCATTAAAGGTGGATGCCATCTTTCCGGCGGCTACGGAAGCCGATCAGGCTCCGCCGCCGGGCGGATCTTGACCGTCTTCCGTATTAGGCAGACCGGGAGGCCAGTATTAGGCCTCCGGTTGCCATTGCAGCCACCGGAACCCCGGCAATTTCGGCAATTTCATTGCTGGGGTTCCGATGAGCTGCAAACACCTTAAGTGCAGCACTCGCGTTTGAGCGCTGCACTTAAGGGGTTAATGGCGGGGATCGAAGCTAATTTCGGTCCCCGCCATTACAGCCGGATGTCAGCTGTAAGATACAGCTGAGATCCGGGGATGATGGCACCGACTCAGCTTCTGGGCCGTTGCCAAACATTTGGCGTATGGATACGGCAATTTGCGGGAAGTCATAACTTTCCATGGCGTACCCATACGGCAAATGTCAGGAAGGGGTTAATGTAAGGATGTGTACACTTAATTGTGCAGCAACGCTTGTTGTCTCCATTCTATGTCAGTGTGGGAAGTAGATGTCCGGCCTTATGATTTTGTGATATGTGATAGACCCAGAATCCCAATCACCAAACCAAAGAATGCAAAATAAAGACACAAAACATTATAATTGGGTGTTAAATGGTCAAAACTTTTATTATATTATATGACCAAACTCAAAATGGCAAACCTCCGACTCACGAAGAGTCACCCTCCAGCACGCAGGAAAGGAAAAACCCCCTGTGGGGGAAACCTCTAGGGAAACCATGGCTGGAGGATTGCCCTTCCTCTGGGCTTAGAAGGTGCCAAAATAGAATTTGTAACAGAATTTGTAAGTTTTCTCAGATTTTCAAGGAAAGACAATACAATGAACGAACAACATAAAACACATAAATCGGCTGATCTGGTTGGCTAGGCGGGTGTCTCTCTTCCTGAGCACCCATTAAAATGAATGGGTATCCACGGATGAGACGGGTCCTCCAGATGCCTCCTTGTAGCATCTGTCTCCGCTCCGGCCAATAGAAGGGGATCTCCTGCTGGAAACCCCCCTCTATTACAGACAACCCGTATGAAGAGGATGGCATCACTGTGATGAAGAAGTGGTCTTGGGTGTAGGGTTTCCCTGCTAGAATCTCCAAATTACATCAAGTCGGCATTGGTGGAGAAGTCAAGCTCAAGGTCCTCAGTCCCATCCAATATGGCGCTGAATGTGGCAGTAAAACCTTCTAATATGGAATCTTCTTTATGTCATAAACATTTGTGTTTATGACATCAGCACATTCATCATCATTACTACAGGAGTTTCTTACCACTGCCGCCTCATTCATTGTGACGTCACCCACAGTGGTCTGAAGTGTTAACCCTTTACTGACTGGCAGTGTACTTACCACAGTGGCCATAAAGCTGAATAGAACATATCAGCGGCCATAAAGGAAAAGGGATATTGCAGGGAGCATCTCCGCACAAGAACAATGCATGACAAAGGGTTGTCCAGGATAAGATAACTTGTCTGTTTTCTCCAAAAACCAGCACCACACCTGTCCATAGGTTGTGTGTGGTATTACAGCTCATTAATATTCACTTCAATGGAGAAAACCTGCAATACCAGATACAACCTGTGGATAGGTGTGGTGCTGTTTTTGAAAGAAAGCAGCCATATTTTTCTAACTCTGCAGAGCCCCTGTTAGAAATAGTTCAAAAAAAGGGGGAGAGAAGAAATTAAAAAAAGGGAAAAAGAGGAACTCTGAGGTAAAAGAAATCAAACTAGACTGAAAGGAGTCTGCTGGAGGTGCCAGATGGAAAGACATGTTTCTGCCATGGGGACCAGATTAGTTGAAAAACTATGCAGTTCATCTTCGAATGCAGCGTCACAAAAACAAATTATTTTGTAAAAAAATTAAAAAGTGTTTTTATTGTGCAAAACTAGAAAAACTTTTACGTACATGTTGGTTCAGGAGTCCTGGTGGTCCTCCATGGGCTTTACCCATGGAGTGTTTGGAGACATGTTGGAGCTGTGGGATAATGGTAGGTACGCTTACTGACATCTGATGGGATTGTAGGCACATCACACCATTTTGGTTGGCAATAAATGCTCTCTTTGAACATGCCCTCTCCGCTCCATTCTCTCCAGATCTATTTCTTTCCAGAAGAAGGTTCTCCTCCATTTATTCAGACTAGGTTGTGCCTAGACATTGGTAGTCTACAATTCCCCGGTACAAATCTAAATGTTTAGCCACATTCACTGATATTCAGAATCCAGCAACTCTGCCGATTGTTGAAGTAATCTCAGGCATTTTCTGAGTAGTTGACCGCTAACTCCCTCCACTCTGCTACCTCGCTGTAGTGCCCGACCATTCAATTTTTTTCTTCTCTCTCTGTAATTGTCGTCTGTCTATTGCTTGTTGTTTTAACCTTTCTCATTGATAAAAGTACAGATTTGGTAAAGACGACGCTTACATTGTTTCCTAATTGTCTTTTGGTGAGCTGCATTTTTTTTTAACATTTTGTACTGCTTTATGGTTTTAATAAAGATTGAGCAGAGTTACTGCAGTTAAGCGGTGATAAATATTCTTCTACGTCCTGCTCCTGAGATGACCTCAGGGAGAACAGAAGCCTCCCATAAAGCAGAAGGAGACCGGGGTGGTGGACATTGTTAGGTAAAAGTTAAACAGACTTACCATCAGGGGTGCTCAGGGATATACCGCTAATCCCCAAGTCAAGACTAGCTAGGAGGTCAATGCTTCCTGAGCCCTGCTCACACCATAGTCAGGAGCCCCCCAGCTTGACTGTGTCTGATTTGGGACAGGTAGTGGCTCAATTACTGGCTGGTGTTAGAGAGGCTTTGGTGCAGCGTGAGGTCCCACCACCTGTGGTCCCCGTTGCTCCTTCTCCTGTTGCGGCATGGTACGGTTCGGTATCTGGGGCTGCGGCGCTAGGTTCTAAAGTCACTGGGAGTGCTGGTGGGTCTGGCGCTCCTGTTGCGGTTCAACTGCATGGGGTTCGGTTAGCCAAATGTTTGTTTTGAGAGCTCCCTTAAGACGGAGATTAGAGATCGTATTTGGCGTGATGAATATGTTGAGATTTTCTCTCTTTTGCCGTTAGAGAAATTAAATTTGAATAGAGGAATGTCTGACGAGAGTAAGGCTGGATTCACACGAGCACATTACGTCCGTAATGCACGGAACGTATTTCACACTGCTGGGAGCCAAAATAAGTGTCAGACAATATTAGCACCATACAATACAATACAATACTGCTGTAGTACAGCGCCCTAATAATACAGTGTACTTAACAATAAATGAAATTTACTACATATTTCAAGGAGTTTTCCAGGAACATTTAAATGGGTTTATATGGCCACAAAACATTAAAAAAAAAAAACCTTTACAATATACTGATGTTCTCCATTCCAGGCTGTATCACGTGCTTGTATTGTCAGGTCAGTTTGATCGCTGTTGTATCTGATCCCATCAGAGGAAAGCAGGAAAAACCTTCCCACATCTCTCCCTTATGGAAAAGTTTTCCCTTCATTCCACTAATGGGAACCATATAAAAAATACACAATGCTCACATTGCCTAATACGACAGAAACATACAGGAGAAAATAAGAAAACAGTGTCTAAGCTTTACAATATAGTACTGGGGGGGATTGTGTACAAAAAGGAAAAATAAGTTGTACGGCCACCAAGACGAGCTGGAGATCCTTCAGCTTCAATTAGAGTCTGTTCACATGTTGATTTTCACCACATTTTATTAAATTGGCATTAGAATTTTAGTGATCTGAATAGTAATCTGAAAATTGTTAACTGTTTTCCTGCCATTTTTTTTTCACTTTTCAAAGGTTTAATTTATAATTTTGCACAAAAAAAAAACGGACAAAAAAACTACAAAGCATGAAAAGCAAATAATAACACATTGAATTCTATTTAACCAACAAACCCAACCAGTCACACAGAGAAGCGTCCATTTCCTCATCTAAGGCTTCATTCACATCTGCATCAGGACTCTGTTCATGGGTTCCGTCGAACCTTTCCGTCAGAGGAACCCATGAACGGAATCCAAACTGAAACAAACAGAAACCATAGGTTTCCGTTTGCATCACCATGGATTTCAATGGTGACGGATCCGGTGCAAATGGTTTCCGTTTATCACCGTTGTGTGAGGGTTCCATCGTTTTGACAGAATGAATAGCACAGTCGACTATGGTATTTATTCCGTCAAAATAACAGAACCCTTACACAACGGTGACAAATGGAAACCATTTGCACCGAATCCGTCACCATTAAAATCAATGGTGATGCAAACGGAAACCTATGGTTTCAGTTTGGAGTCCGTTCATGGGTTCCCCTGGCGAAAAGGTCCGACGGAACCCATGAACGGAGTCCCAACGCCGATGTGAACGAAGCCTTAGTTATAAGGATAGATAATGATTTCCTTCACATTTGAGCTACATGTTACGTAGCCGTTCCTTTCAGCTTAACCCATCGGGACCAAATCTTTTCTAATTTGTAGGGACATTTCCTACTCATATATAAAATGTTATACAGGAGGACATATTTATTGACAAGTTGTAACTAATGAGAAAGGGCAGGGGGGAAGTGTCTGTGGATTTCCAGGTCATATTTCCCTGTGTTTTTTAAATGTTGTAAGAATCCTCGAAGGAAACACCACGTTTGTTACATATCGTATAATATGTCCCTGAAAAAATCTGAGAGCTCAAAATATGCATGAAAAGATTTAGGCCTCGGTCACACAGTGCAGAACATGCACTTCTATTAAATACAGGATTGCTGCCGACATGTTGCCAACTGCAATTTCGCCATAGCAGTTTCTTCTGGGGCCAGTGTGAGGAATGGGGGGAACCACTTTGTCCATTTTGCTGCAGGTGGAGAGAGACTTTTTCTGTTATTTGCCCCTTGTCCTGAGCTCAGGAGGTTCTTAATTCAAATGAGACAAGCAGCCGATCAAACTGAGAAACCAGTGAACCAGTACAAACCAGTGTAGAAGTGTCTGAAAATAATCCTCTCCACTGTCACCTTCAGACTGTCCGACCACAATGGTGAGGATATGCGTAGCAGCAGCCGCAGGTGGGCATGGATTATAAACTTATAGTTGATGATACTTTTGATTGTTGTGTTTTTATTTACAAGTTGAGCACCAAGCGCGTCACCTATGTAAACATGTATGCCACCTATGTAAACGTGTATGTGTATATCATTTCAGTGCTTTGCTGCCATCTAGTGAACAAACTGCATAAATAGTTTGTGTAGTGCTGTTGTGTTATGTGTGCAGGACCTGTGATCACATGACCAGAGAGGCAAATTCTCAAATTCGTGCAGGTGCTGCACAGCTACTCAAGTAGGGGAGAAGCTGAATCTTTATTTAACAGGAGTTTAGCACCATATTTAAATATGCAATATTTAAAAAACAAATCGACATAAAAGTCATCAAACTGCATATTATGAGAGGAAAATGACTGTTATGCTATGTCGTTGATATATACATTGTGTATTAAGTGTTATTCCACTTAAGTAAACATATAACAGATCATTCCTCCAATTAAGACCCTTCGGGAATCTTGTATGAAGCTGCAGATCGAAGGAAACACCTCCCTATTCAGGAAGTGTCTTCTCCAATATCCACCCGTCTTTGGTTTCTTCACTACTTCAAGGCCATAAAAACATTGGGGGGAATTTATTAAGATGGCATTTCGTATGCCAGTCTTAATATAAAGAAAGTTGGAGTAAGATGCAATACATTTATTAAATGTGTCACATCTTTCGGCCGTTCTTGCGCCACAATCGTTATGTAGCGACCGCGGCCATGCTCCATCTATTCCCCCTACCCATCGGACAAAATGTAAAATAAAAAATAAGTATAATCTTTTTTCCGCTTCTCTTCTTCCCCCTTGATCCCCTAAGGCTCCCTGCTGCCCATACAATGCACTGACACCGAGCAGCGTCAGGTACTTGACCTGCCTAGGTAGAGTCGTGTGTTAACCTTAGACCATACTATCCCCCCCACCCCCACTTAGTAAAGACACATGACACCGAGGTTGGATGTGAAATGGCCACAGCAGCCGTTTATTAATTTCACAGTTTTATGAAAACAATTTAAATCCGAAACATTCGGATAACTAGTTAGGAATCCACCAGAGAATTCCTCCTAATAATTCACATGACCCAACATGGGTCAGAATCATAAATAACAATTAAACGTTAACATTAACCCGAGCAGAGGAAGTCCTTGAAGCCCCTTCAGATGTTCCTTATTAAGAACACACCGAATTAGCCATCTGCAAACCACCAATTACCTCCAGCCGTAAACCAGCTCGGAAGCACCGTTCACCTCTGCAGATGGCTCCAACCACTAGAAGTCCACTTCAAGGGGATAACACCCGATGAAGCCCTCAAGTGATATACCGACCACTAGAAGTCCACTTCAAAGGGATAACACCCGATGAAGCCTTCAAGTGATATACCTTCTACCAGAAGACCACTTCAAAGGGATAACACCCGATGAAGTCTTCAACCATGTACCTTTTTTGGGGGACGCATACCCCCGATGCGACCCCCCCACCATTTTGTACTGACTGGCCTCAAGGACTCCCCCCGCCACAGCGAAACAGGCCTTGACCCCCTTAAGCCTGTGAGTTCCTCCACACCACCACCGCCCTTTCTATGCCTTCTGCTATCGCCAAGCTCCACAGATCAATGCCAACCTCGGTCAGATGAACCCCGTCACTTCTCCAGAAATTCCCCACTCCTGACTCCAAATCCCTATGCCTTACGCAAATGCCCCCGTTCTTTGCCACAAAACGGGACACCGCCCGGTTAACCTTTATGCGAGCCTTATTGACTCTCTCCACCGATCTAGCTAACCGCCAATGCTTTCTTGGGACTATGTCCGACCACACTACCACCAACTTGGGATAAGATACCCACAAACACAACATATCATGTTTGATATCCCGCACCAACTCACGAAAAGGGCGGACTCCTAAGTCATTCCCACCCACGTGCAACACTAAAACCTCCGGAACCCTATCAAGCCGCGCATATGTCTGGAATTCCGCCAACACCCTGTTCCACGACATACCTCTAAAACCCAGCCAATGCACAACCGCATCCTGTCGCGGAATGCGCAACTGGCGACCATCCGGGCGGACGTCCGCCCTCAAAGCCCCCCAGTGCACGTACGAATGACCCATCAACCACACCAGACAAGGAGGCGAATCTGAAACGGAAAAAACAATTAGGCACCACCAATATAACATTTGTAAAGCGTAAACAACCCCAATCATAACATATGGGGGCGGACATAGGACTTAAACCTTTTAGACTCCCAACGACCAATACGCCTCACCCCTTCATCATCCAACCCCCAGCGCCCCGCTTCCGTTGCTGCGCCAATCCTGAAGGAATGAGATGAATATGACCCTGCCGCAACACCAACTGCCGCCAAACATTTTTTAAATACAGCTCCAAACTGAAACCTGGACAAAAACGACCCGTCCACATGACGTAACAGAGGCAAATCTGGAGACCCCCCGTTTTGCGTAAAACCCCGCATGCACTCTACAGGGCACATGACCGACCCCGGGAGGGCGAACAAAACTATCAGCTTTCCCTTCCCTACTTGGTCAGTTTTTGATCGACGCAACCATACCTCTAGCCGATCTGCAAATAGGCTCACCTCCCCAGATCTCAGCCCCCCTGCCCGTTTTGTACTTGGCGACACCAACTCCCCTATTCTAAATGCTCCAAAAAACGCTAACGAAAAAGCCAATCGAAACAAAACCATTTCATCTGCAGAACGACATACCGATGCTAATGAACCGCCCAAAGAGTTAAGCAAAGCAAACGACACCGGCCTTCTACTATCCGCCTCCACCCTACCTCGACGCAACCCCTTCAAAGCCTGCGATACCAGAAATTCCTTCGATACATCCCGAAAACCCCGCAGCTTAAACCCAAACGCCACCGCAGATATGAACCGGTTCACCTTCGCTACTGAAAACCCCGACTCCCAGGCGTCCCCTAACCAGTACAAAAGTGCCACCAACCTGTCTCTATCCGTATTGACGTCACCCAACTCTCTTAACCACTCCTCCCACTGCCTCCAACAAGCAGCATACGCACTCCACGTCGCGCGCGCCAAAGACCTTTTTAACAGCTGCTCTACGGGACCGATACCAGATCCCACAGATGCTCCGGACACGCCAACCCGAGACGTTCCGCTCCCGGTGCCAATTGCCGAAACCGGTCCCACTGCGAGCGAGAAAGAGCATCAGCGATACAATTCTGAACACCCGGGACATGCACCGCCACCACCCACGCGTTCAATGACAAACACACCAACACTAAATGTCGCAACAATTGAACTACCGGAGGAGAGGACGCCGTGATGTTATTAATGGCCAGCACCACCCCCATGTTGTCGCAGTAAAAACGGACCTTCTTATCCCTGAGCCTGTCCCCCCAAATGGTAGCCGCCACCACGATGGGAAACAGCTCGAGCAGGGCCAGATTCCGCGTGAGTCCACTGGACACCCAGCTAGCCGGCCATTGACCCGCGCACCACGGACCTCCCCCATAAGCTCCAAAACCACCCACCCCAGCCGCATCCGTAAAAATATTCAAATCACTCGTATCCTGCGCAGGCGCCATCCATAGCGAGCGACCATTGTACTGGCCCAAGAAGTCATCCCAAACCTGAAGATCAGCTCGGTGCTCCTCCTTGAGCCGCACAAAATGATGCGGCGCGCGCACTCCCGCCGTTGCCGCCGCCAACCTCCTACCAAACACCCTCCCCATCGGCATAATCCGGCAGGCGAAATTCAACTTCCCCAGCAGCGACTGAAGCTCCCTCAGCGCCATTTTCTTCATTCTACAAGCCCGTCGAACCTCCAGCCTCAAAGCCCCCAACTTATCCGCCGGGAGCCGACACTCCATTGCCACCGAGTCAATTTCGATTCCCAAGAAACAAATCGTCGCTACCGGGCCCTCCGTTTTTTCCGGCGCCAAAGGGATCCCAAAATCCCTCGCCACCTTCTGTAGTGCATGAAGCAAATTACCGCAAACCGGCGAACCCCCCGGGCCAACGCACAAAAAATCATCTAAGTAATGGATCAACGAGTCGACCCCGGATACTCCCCTCGTTACCCACTCCACGAAGCTACTAAACGCCTCGAAGTATGCACAAGAAAGAGAACACCCCATCGGAAGGCACCGATCCACGTAAAAGGCCCCATTCCAAAAACAACCCAACAGCCGTTGGCTTTCTGGATGGACCGGCAACAACCTGAACGCCGCCTCGATGTCGGTTTTTGCTAGCAGCGCCCCCGGACCCGCAGCCCGCACTAACCCCACCGCCTTATCGAATGAGGTATAAACTACGGAACACAACTCGTGATCAATCCCGTCATTTACCGACGAACCTTTGGGATACGATAAATGTTGAATCAAACGAAACTTTCCGGGCTCGCGTTTAGGGACAATACCCAAAGGGGACACAACTAAATCTTTTACCGGCGACTCAACAAATGGCCCCGACATGCGCCCCAACGAAACTTCTTTTAACAACTTTTCCGACACGACTTCCGCATGCAAGTAAGCCGATTTTAAATTCCTCCGCGTAACCGGAACCTCATAAGGAGGCGGAGGAATAACAAAACCAACACAAAACCCTTCATAAAGCAACTTAGCTGCCGCCCTATCCGGATACTCACTTAGATAAGGGGCCATCCTTTCCACCCTCACCGGCGACACCCCCTTGACCAGCCCCGTGCTGGTTCCCTGACCTCTTTTTTCGCATACATTTTGCCGCCCCGTGTGATGCACCATTACACTCGGAGCACACGTGCTTGAACTTGCACGTGGCCCCGAACTTGCACTGACCTTCATTGAATTGCCAGCAAAACCCCGCCTTTCCCCCGCCGCTTTGTCCACTCTGACTAAGCTGGCCTCCCTGGCCACCGCTCCCGGGAAAGGGCTGCCTAACCGGAGCCGTAACCCGTAACCAGAGAGCAATATCCTTCTGGTCCCACCGAATCGCCGGCCGAACCGCCTTCCGCTGACGGAATTGCTCGTCATATCGCAGCCACGCCTGACCCCCATACGCCCTATGAGCCTCCCCAATGGCATCAAAATAACAAAATAACGCCGAACAATTTTCCGGCGCCTTTTCCCCTATCACACTAGCCAATATGGCGAACGCCTGCGACCAATTAACGAACGTCTGCGGGATAAGCCTATACCGCCGCCGTTCCTCCTCGTCCTTTTTACTCTCATCCCGCTTGCTCTTATCCAAATTAAATTTAGCCAGCGGCAAGAGAGAAAAAATTTCAACATATTCGTCTTTCCAGATCCGATCACGCACCTCCTGCTTTAAATGCGCCCCCAACGGACCCTCAAAACAAACATACACCTCCCCCCGAGCACGATCGTCCATACGCACTCGATCGCCGTCCTTCTGTGCCTCGGTCTGTACCGACACCGCGACCGCCTCTCTAACCGCCACCACAGGACGCGCCTGTAACGATCCCACGTCCCTGGGGCCTTCCCAAACTACCGCAGGAGACACTTCCGTTACTACCGGCGCCGCGGCCCTATCCAGGCGCCCCACCAGCTCCCTTAAGCAACCCACTAAGTCTGCCAAACCCGCTCCGTCGCGTCCGCCCGCGCCACTACCGGCCCCCGATGCAATGCTAGCCGCCCCCCCGCCGACACCTGACATAAAAATCGCTGGATAAGACAAAGATGGAGTTATACACTCACCGGGCTGCACAGGCGCTGTGTTCCCGTCAGCCGGACCATCCTGACCTCGACGATACACGTCCAGTTCACCTTCCTCCAGTTCTTCTCTCGCCGACGACTGTCCCTCCCAACGACATCTTCGGAACGGGGATGAGGACGCGCTGACCGATGGGCCGGCAACCTGCCGCCCGACCGCCGGGACCCAGACTTCCGACCGGACCTGTTGCCTTGACGTCGCTGCAGATCTAGTCGTCCGTCTAGATGATCCTGACGAAGCCTGCCCCCTGGCCGGAACATCACCATGCGGGGCGGCCGTACCTTGTTCTCCAAATCTTCCATCTGATGGGGGAGGGGTGACAGGGAGCCCAGCCTGCGACTCCCTGCTTACCGCCGGACCCCGTCGCGGCCTGGGATTCCTGCCAGGACGCAGGGCCTGGGAAGGGGCGGTCCTCCCAGCTGCCTGGCCTGCAGCGTCCGGGATCGGGCTCCCTCTGCGACGCCGTGTCCGCGGGACTACCTCCGGACTGAGGCGCTCTGGAGGTCGGGACCGCCGAGAGGGACGGGTCGACCCAGCCTGCGTCGCCGTCACCCCTGGCACCGCTCTCTGCCTGCCCAGCGCAGGAGCGGTTGTTGCCGACTCCCCCCCCGCCGCCATAGCCATGCTCGTAAGGGGGCCGGGGGAGGGGAGCCTGTCCCTTTCAACAGACCCCGAACGCCGTGCCCGACGTGGCGAAACGGCGTCCGGGATCCTAGTTATTGCAGCCACGGTCTCCTCTAGCCATCCGGGAACGTGGTGCACAGCAGCGGCACGCAGCCGCTCTAACATAAGGGCTTCTGCCATTACTAAAAGCCGGGCAACGGGGAGCTTACTTGCTTCTTATGTTACTCCTCCCGCTGCTTCCGGCTCAATGCCGAGAAACAGCGGGAAGCGCAGTAACGGCCCCCCGTCCCCCTTAACTCCTCCCCGTCCCTCCTTCAGCTCCTACCAACTCTCCCTCACCTAATTAACCCTTTCCCTACCAGGACGGTCATGTCGGCCTCCCTTCACCCTGCTGCGTCCAGCCTCTTCTTTATATGCGACACAGCACTCAACGTCATCAGTGCATTGTTTGAGCCGCAGGCTGCGGAGAGAACATGAGGGGACCAGAAGAGGAGTGGTGAGGTGAGCATTCATTTTTTATTTAATTGTCCGATAGAGGGGACGGAGAGGAGCCTGGCATGGGCCTCTACCTTGCTACGCTCCACATAGTGACATTTTTGCCAGTTATTAGCAGGAGTAGATTTCGACTATAGTTTACGCCAGGTGTAAATTATTATAAATTTGTTGTGCTGCTGTCACCTTGCCCCCTTTTGGGAAGCTTCCTTTTAGAAAACTGGCGTAGAAAGGTTAATACATTTCCCCATAAGCTTTAAAAATTACCATTATGTGTTTCTAAGAAGTGTTTTTCTGCACCAGAGAGGCATTAGTGTTTTTTTTGTTTTTGTATCTGAAATGTGTTCTACAATGCGCGTTTTGAAGTTTCTAATCGTGCGCCCTACAGATGTAGCCGGCTTTATCTTGACTTTCAATGCCTTAAAGAGGCTCTGTCACCACATTATAAGTGCACTATCTTCTACATAATGTGATTGGCGCTGTAATGTAGATTATAGCAGTGTTTTTTATTTAGAAAAACGATAATTTTTGACGGAGTTATGACCTATTTTAGCTTTATGCTAATGACTTTCTCAATGGACAACTGGGCGTGTTTTACTATATGACCAAGTGGGCGTTGTACAGAGGAGTGTATGACGCTGACCAATCAGTGACAAATCAGCGTCATACACTTCTCTCCATTCATTTACTCTGCAGATAGCGATATATCTATATCGCTATGTGCAGTCACATAAACATACTATAACGCTACTCATGTGTCATGACCATGAATATACATTACCTCCAGCCAGGATGTGATGTGTATTCATTCTCCAAACCACTTCTCTGCACGTCTCTGTGATTTACAGCACAGCACAGCGAGATCTCGCTGTGAATGACAGTTTACAGCGTAATCTCGCGAGACTACCCCTGCTATGCTTTAAAAACACAGAGACGCTACAGAAGTGGTCAGGAGAATGAATACACGTCACGTCCTGGCTGGAGGTAATGTATATTCATTGTCATGACACATGAGTAGCGTTATAGTGTGTTTATGTGACTGCAAATAGCGATATAGATACAGTATATCGCTATCTGCCGTGTAAATGAATGGAGAGAAGTGTATGACGCTGATTGGTCGCTGATTGGTCAGCGTCATACACTCCTCTTTACAACGCCCACTTGGCCATATAGTAAAACACGCCCAGTTGTCCATTGAGAAACTCATTAGCATAAAGCTAATAAAGGTCATAACTCCGTCAAAAATGATAATTTTTCTAATTAAAAAACACTGATGTAATCTACATTACAGCGCCGATCACATTATGTAGAAGATAGGGCACTTATAATGTGGTGACAGAGCCTCTTTAAATACACAGTGGCTGTGTTTTTTCAATGACTTTTTAACGACTTTTGTTGTGTGATATCACGCTTCAGCAAGTTATCATAAAGATGGCTACATCCGTACATACACGCGATCACATTGTTTGCATTTAATGGCATAAATTACATGATGCTTAGTACAATTTTTATAAACGCATCAATATCGTAAGTACTTTTGAAAAAATAAAAAACTTTTTGGGAAAGTCAAGTTTTGTTGTTAGCGACACTGTAGAAAAGACTTGTAACAACATGTAACTAAGAGATCTCATCCTCTAGGTGACCCAAGGGCTGCCTTTACTCACAATTTGTGTCAGGACTGGATCCGGATTTAACATGGGTTCATTTTTTCTGAATAATGTTTTGATATTTCTCCAAACTTTTGGCTCTATGCCGTTGAAGAAACTGGTAATTGATCTCTCGTGCTTCAGTATTTATTATTAAACAAGATGGATTATTGTGTCCTTTGTTTTGATGCCCTTCTTAACATCCATTGTTAACCCCTTCCCGACATTTGCCGTATAGGTACGTCATGGAAAGCATTGACTTCCCGCGTCTTGACGTACCTATACGCCGAATGTTTGGGACCGGCTCAGAAGCTGAGAAGGTGAGAAGCTCAGAAGCCTTCCATCACCGGATCTCAGCTGTATCTTACAGCTGACATCCGGCTGTAACGGCGGGGACCGAAATTAGCTTCGATCCCCGCCATTAACCCCTTAAGTGCAGCGCTCAAACGCGATTGCTGCACTTAAGGTGTTTGCAGCTCATCGGAACCCCAATAATGAAATTGCCGGGGTTCCGGTGGCTGCAATGGCAACCGGAGGCCTAATACTGGCCTCCCGGTCTGCCTAGCACCGAAGCCAGTCAAGATCTGCCCGGCGGCGGAGCCTGATAGGCTTCCGTATCTGCTAGCAAGATGGCGCCGGGTCAGGAGCTGAGCCGGCACCATCAGCGGTGGAAGTCAGCTGTACTGTACAGCTGACATCCACCTGTAACGGCAGGAACCGGAGCTAGCTCCGATCCCTGCCATTAACTCCTTCGATGCAGCAATCGAAACATTTGTAAAGCAATTTCTCCCGAGTACGGCAATACCCCATATGTGGTCATAAACGGCTGTTTGGGCACACGGCAAGGCTCAGAAAGGAAAGAGCGCCATTTGGAGTGCAGATTTTGCTGGATTGGTTTCTGGGCACCTGTGGGACCAAAACTGTGGATACCCCGCAGAAGTGACCACATTTTGGAAACTACGCCCTCAATGCATTTGCCTAGGGGTGTAGTAAGCATGTTAACCCTGCAGGTGTTTTGTAGAAATTAGTGTGCACTCGATGTTGCAGAGTGAAAATGGGATTTTTTTTCCATAGATATGCCAATATGTGGTGCCCAGCTTGTGCCACCATAACAAGACAGCTCTCTAATTATTATGCTGGGTTTCCTGGTTTTAGAAACACCCTTCATGTTGCCCTAATCTTTTGCCGAACATTCGACCAGGCTCAGGAGTGAAAGCGTACCATGCAAAATCGAGGCCTAATTTGGCGATTTATAAAGTATTGGATCACAATTGCAGAGGCTCAGATGTGAAATAATAAAAAGAAAGCCCTGAGAAGTGACCCCATTTGGAAACTGCACCCCTCAAGGCATCTATTAAGGGGTGTAGTGAGCATTTTCACCCACAGGTATTTTCCATAAATGATTGCGCTGCGGGTGGTGCAAAGTAAAAATTGATATTTTTCTCTAGAAATGCCATTTCAATGGCAAATATGTCATACCCAGCTTATGTCACTGGAGACACACACCCCAAAAATTTTTAAAAGGGTTCTCCCGGGTATGACGATGCCATATATGTGGAAGGAAACTGCTGTTTGGGCACACTGTAGGGTTCAGATGGGTGGGAGCGTCATTTGGCTTTTGGAGCGTGGAATTTGCTTGGTAATAGTTTTGTTTGGAGTGTTTCCGTTTATAACGTGGGGCATATGTGAGCTGGGCAGAGTACATCAGGGGCATAGTCAGGGGGTATAATAATGGGGTAAAAAAACAATAAAATAATCCATTTATGTGTGTTACGCTGTGAAGCAATCCTTTCTGCACAGGCCAGTGTCGCACTGATATATGGCGTCCTTTCTTATGCCCCTTTTGGTCCGCATATTTGCAGTTTGGGGAATTTTGCTGTGAAGTGTTGTCCTGGTATAATACGGGCACCCTCGCTTCCAGCAGATATGTTTGGGCCCTCCCCTTCCTGGTTCCCTAATTTTAGATCCTTGATAAATCGCCTCCTGAAACAGAGGAAATGTTCCCCTCGGGCACAACTGCATATTTTTTATTTCCTGACTTATTGGAGCCATAACTAATTTTATTTTTTCATAGACGTAGCGGTATGAGGGCTGTTTTTTTGCAGGACAAGCTGTAACGATTATTGTTACCGTTTTCGGGTACATGCGACTTTTTGATCACCTTTCATCCTATTTTTTGGAAAGCCAGGTAAACAAAAAAACGCAATTCTGGCACAGCTTTTTTATTTATTTTTATACAGTGTTCACCATGCGTTATACATTACCAGTTAACTTTATTATGTGGATCCGTACGATTCTGGAAATACCTAATTTATAGAACTTTTTTATGTTTGACAACATTTTGCACATTAAAATTGCTTTTGTAAAAAGAATGTATTTTTTCTGTCGCCAAGTTGTGAGAACCATATCTTTCCAATTTTTTTGTCGACGGAGCTGTATGAGGGCTTGTTTTTTGTGAGACAAGCTATAGTTTTTATAGGTACCATTTTTGGATACGTGCAACGTTTTGATCACTTTTTATTCCAATATTTGTAGGGCAGAGTGACCAAAAAACAGAAACTCGGGTATAGTTTTTTACAGGTTTTTTTTACGCTGTTCACCGTGTGCAATAAATAATATAATATTTTGATACATCAGGTCGTTACGGTCGCGGCAATACCAAATACGTATGGTTTATTATTTTTTTTCAATAATAAAGGACTTGATAAGCGAAAAAGGGCGATAGTGTTTTATTTTATTACTTGAAACTTTTATTGTTTTCAAACTTCTATTTTTTTCATTTTTTTTCTAATACTTTGCACTACCTACGTAGTGCAATGTATTAGATCTGTCAGTTATTCACTGACAGCAAGCCGATTAGGCTTCGCCTCCCGGCGGGGCCTAATCGGCTTCCGTAATAGCAGAGCAGGAGGCCATTGTGTCTCCTGTTGCCATAGCAGCAGTCGCCAGTCCTGATTGCCTGTCAGGGCTGGTGATCTGCTAGTAACCACTACGATGCAGTAATCGCTTTCAATTGCTGCATCGAGGGGGATAATGGCAGGGATTGGAGCTAGCTCCGGTTCCTGCCATTAAAGGTGGATGCCATCTTTCCGGCGGCTACGGAAGCCGATCAGGCTCCGCCGCCGGGCGGATCTTGACCGTCTTCCGTATTAGGCAGACCGGGAGGCCAGTATTAGGCCTCCGGTTGCCATTGCAGCCACCGGAACCCCGGCAATTTCGGCAATTTCATTGCTGGGGTTCCGATGAGCTGCAAACACCTTAAGTGCAGCACTCGCGTTTGAGCGCTGCACTTAAGGGGTTAATGGCGGGGATCGAAGCTAATTTCGGTCCCCGCCATTACAGCCGGATGTCAGCTGTAAGATACAGCTGAGATCCGGGGATGATGGCACCGACTCAGCTTCTGGGCCGTTGCCAAACATTTGGCGTATGGATACGGCAATTTGCGGGAAGTCATAACTTTCCATGGCGTACCCATACGGCAAATGTCAGGAAGGGGTTAATGTAAGGATGTGTACACTTAATTGTGCAGCAACGCTTGTCTCCATTCTATGTCAGTGTGGGAAGTAGATGTCCGGCCTTATGATTTTGTGATATGTGATAGACCCAGAATCCCAATCACCAAACCAAAGAATGCAAAATAAAGACACAAAACATTATAATTGGGTGTTAAATGGTCAAAACTTTTATTATATTATATGACCAAACTCAAAATGGCAAACCTCCGACTCACGAAGAGTCACCCTCCAGCACGCAGGAAAGGAAAAACCCCCTGTGGGGGAAACCTCTAGGGAAACCATGGCTGGAGGATTGCCCTTCCTCTGGGCTTAGAAGGTGCCAAAATAGAATTTGTAACAGAATTTGTAAGTTTTCTCAGATTTTCAAGGAAAGACAATACAATGAACGAACAACATAAAACACATAAATCGGCTGATCTGGTTGGCTAGGCGGGTGTCTCTCTTCCTGGGCACCCATTAAAATGAATGGGTGATCCACGGATGAGACGGGTCCTCCAGATGCCTCCTTGTAGCATCTGTCTCCGCTCCGGCCAATAGAAGGGGATCTCCTGCTGGAAACCCCCCTCTATTACAGACAACCCGTATGAAGAGGATGGCATCACTGTGATGAAGAAGTGGTCTTGGGTGTAGGGTTTCCCTGCTAGAATCTCCAAATTACATCAAGTCGGCATTGGTGGAGAAGTCAAGCTCAAGGTCCTCAGTCCCATCCAATATGGCGCTGAATGTGGCAGTAAAACCTTCTAATATGGAATCTTCTTTATGTCATAAACATTTGTGTTTATGACATCAGCACATTCATCATCATTACTACAGGAGTTTCTTACCACTGCCGCCTCATTCATTGTGACGTCACCCACAGTGGTCTGAAGTGTTAACCCTTTACTGACTGGCAGTGTACTTACCACAGTGGCCATAAAGCTGAATAGAACATATCAGCGGCCATAAAGGAAAAGGGATATTGCAGGGAGCATCTCCGCACAAGAACAATGCATGACAAAGGGTTGTCCAGGATAAGATAACTTGTCTGCTTTCTCCAAAAACCAGCACCACACCTGTCCATAGGTTGTGTGTGGTATTACAGCTCATTAATATTCACTTCAATGGAGAAAACCTGCAATACCAGATACAACCTGTGGATAGGTGTGGTGCTGTTTTTGAAAGAAAGCAGCCATATTTTTCTAACTCTGCACAGCCCCTGTTAGAAATAGTTCAAAAAAAGGGGGAGAGAAGAAATTAAAAAAAGGGAAAAAGAGGAACTCTGAGGTAAAAGAAATCAAACTAGACTGAAAGGAGTCTGCTGGAGGTGCCAGATGGAAAGACATGTTTCTGCCATGGGGACCAGATTAGTTGAAAAACTATGCAGTTCATCTTCGAATGCAGCGTCACAAAAACAAATTATTTTGTAAAAAAATTAAAAAGTGTTTTTATTGTGCAAAACTAGAAAAACTTTTACGTACATGTTGGTTCAGGAGTCCTGGTGGTCCTCCATGGGCTTTACCCATGGAGTGTTTGGAGACATGTTGGAGCTGTGGGATAATGGTAGGTACGCTTACTGACATCTGATGGGATTGTAGGCACATCGCACCATTTTGGTTGGCAATAAATGCTCTCTTTGAACATGCCCTCTCCGCTCCATTCTCTCCAGATCTATTTCTTTCCAGAAGAAGGTTCTCCTCCATTTATTCAGACTAGGTTGTGCCTAGAGATTGGTAGTCTACAATTCCCCGGTACAAATCTAAATGTTTAGCCACATTCACTGGTATTCAGAATCCAGCAACTCTGCCGATTGTTGAAGTAATCTCAGGCATTTTCTGAGTAGTTGACCGCTAACTCCCTCCACTCTGCTACCTCGCTGTAGTGCCCGACCATTCAATTTTTTTCTTCTCTCTCTGTAATTGTCGTCTGTCTATTGCTTGTTGTTTTAACCTTTCTCATTGATAAAAGTACAGATTTGGTAAAGACGACGCTTACATTGTTTCCTAATTGTCTTTTGGTGAGCTGCATTTTTTTTTAACATTTTGTACTGCTTTATGGTTTTAATAAAGATTGAGCAGAGTTACTGCAGTTAAGCGGTGATAAATATTCTTCTACGTCCTGCTCCTGAGATGACCTCAGGGAGAACAGAAGCCTCCCATAAAGCAGAAGGAGACCGGGGTGGTGGACATTGTTAGGTAAAAGTTAAACAGACTTACCATCAGGGGTGCTCAGGGATTTGTAGACACTGAAGCGCCTAGGGAGAGTGTCAGGGACTGCAAGGGGTTAAGAAAGGATGGAACGGTTTAAAATAATGCCCAGGATCAGGATTGGTCAACAAGGGGTAAGAGGGGCGTGGTTAAGAAGATATAAGGCAGAGGTTTGGAGCAGGAAGCCCTCTTACCTTCAAGCTGCAGTGGAAGAAACACCTTTGCTGCTGCTGTGGAGTTTCAGAGCGTGGTCGTTAAGAAGATGGCAGAAGAACTGTTGCGGAAGGTGGCACAGCGGGTAGCGGCAGAAGGGCCTGCCTGGCTGGAATCCCTGTTGGAGGAAGGAGAGAGGCGAGGAGCGGAGCGGGGCACGGAACAGTCGGGAGCGGCTACCCGAGGTAGGCCGCAGCGCGTTACACGCCCTCCGGTTAGACTAAGCCCTAGCCCTGTTGCTATGAGGGGTGCTGTGACTGCTGCACAGTCATGCGGTGGTCCCAGCAGGTCCCCTAGGCCTATGTCGACGGGTGCTTCGTCGGTCGACATAGTGCCCCCCTCCCCCCCGTCCACTCGTCGCGCTGGCGTCCTTCCCCATGGCGGTAAGAGGGCGGCTGTTAAACCGGCACGGGCACGGTACAGCCCGCCTCGAGCTGCTGATGCGGGCGCGGAGGCAGCGGCCGACTATCGTGACAGTGGGGTGAATATGGCGGACTCAGGCGACTGGTCCGACATGGTCGCTTACCATGCGGCATGTTCACAGGAGCTGGGACTTGCTTCTGGGGCCTGTGTGCAGCCGGGGTCGGCGCCATCTTTCCCCGTGCTGTTCTCTACGCAGCCAGAATTGGCGGCGGGGGGAACAGGGGCGGGACGTCCTGGCAGGCGCAGTGCAGCCAGGACACAAGATGGCGGCGCACGAAAAAAGAAGATGGCGGCGGGTGCGGGGAGGCGGACGGTGAGCAAGCAGCCCAGCCAGGGGGCGGGGGCTTCTGCGGTGCCTGTCGCTTCTCCACCCCGGTCCCCCCCGGGCCCCTGTCAGCACGGGTCAGGGGCAGGGGGGGAGTGTGCTAGGAAAGATAGGAGTGAGGGTGTTTTGGATGCTATTTGCCCTTCTCCTGCCTTGTCATCTTTCTCTCCTGCAGGTCCAAGAAGGGAGCGTTCCAGGCGAGGGAGGAAACGCCGGGCTGGTGGACATCGCCGGCACGGCCATCATGGACGTCGCAGGTCAGGTGACGGGAAGAGGCGTGGTCGACGGTATTCCTCGTCTTCCAGCGATGGTTTCTCCTCCTCGTCTGCGACGACGTCCGCATCATCCGGATCATGGAGGAGGTCGTCGAGGAGATCCTCACGGCCGCAGAGACGCAGTCGACGCCGGGAGGTGCAGCGCTTGTCGGTGGATCAGGAGCAGCTGTCCCAGGTTGTACCTCCCGCCGGGCCGGTGGAGGAGGTGCAGGCCGTGGTTCCAGTGCCGCGGCAAGTGGCTGAAGGACCCTCTGGAGTCGGTGGGACCTCTGGGAGCGGTGAGTCGGCCTGCGGTGACGCATGGCTTAATAAACCTAATGCAGCGGGTGCGGATTTGATTTCTGTTTTAAAAGCCGTGGTGGCTGGGTTGAAAGTGAATGAGGGAACGTCGTGTCCCTCTGTGCCACCAGAGGGAGCTATGCCCCCGTCTGAGAAAGAGAATGCTTTAGCTAGTTTGACGTTTAGAGATTCATTGTTTTGTGGAGTCGCTCCTCTCGGGACTCATTTGTCAGCTGAGGTCAAGGACAAGATTTGGAGGAATGAATTTGTGGATATTTGGTCCTTGGTCTCGGTGGAGCAGGTGACTGTCGACAAGGAGCGGGGCTTTGAGAGAGGTTCGGATAGGAAAGCAAAAGTAGCGAAAACATTTGGCAACTGGGTACAGTGTTACGCTACACTGGCTCATGTTATTTGCCAACGCTATCCTGGGAAAGGGGCCGAGTTGTTTGTCTATTTTGACACAATTTTCAGCGCCCACAGGCTGCACGGTGGTGCGGCCTGGTGGCGATATGATGAAGAATTTCGGCGACGTTTGGCTTTGTCGCCTGATATTAGTTGGGCGACGAAGGCAACGGACGTGTGGTTGCAGCTTATTTTAGCGCAAGGGAGTAGGCAACAACGCCCCTTTCCCAGTGCGGCCGCAGCACCGGGCCCCGCCCCTGGAGTTGCGGCCGCTAGGCCCACAGGTGCCTGTTGGCTCTACAATGAGGGCCACTGTCGTTTCTTTGCCACGTGCAAATTTCGACATGAATGCTCCATCTGTGGGGGCGCCCATTCGGCGCTCCGGTGTTTCCGGAGAGGTAAGCAGCCGGTCAAGGCACCTCCTTCCGGCGCAGCGGAGAACGCCGGTGAACGTGCTCGAGATGGGCCCATGGTTAGAGCGGTACCACAGGAGGCGGGAAGCAGAGGTGCTCACTAACGGGTTTTCGTTTGGTTTTGAGATTCCTTTTGAATATTCTGCGACATTGTCATTGGCTGACAATTTGAAGTCGATCAATGAGAATGTGGGCATTGCGCGGTTAAAATTAGCTAAAGAAGTGGAATTAGGAAGAATGGCAGGTCCATTCAGCGAGCCGCCGTATACGAATCTGCGAGTTTCCCCCCTTGGTTTAGTTCCAAAGAAGGAACGAGGAAAGTTTAGGCTGATTCATCACCTTTCTTTTCCTCGCGGTGGTTCTGTTAATGACGGTATTTCTAGGGCGGAGGCGGCGGTTTCGTATACGTCTTTTGATGTTGCAGTAAGGTTGGTACAGGCGGCTGGACAAGGGGCGTTGTTAGCCAAATCTGATATTGAAGCGGCCTTTCGTTTGCTGCCGGTTCATCGGAGTGTTTTCACCTGCTGGGTTGTTGTTTAGACAAAGGGTTTTACGTGGATATGTGCCTTCCTATGGGTTGTTCAATATCATGCAGTTACTTTGAGATGTTTGCGTCATTTTTAGAGTGGGTAGTTCGTTTGGAGTCTGGTTGTGACTCGGTCATTCATTATCTGGATGATTTTCTTTTTGTGGGCCCGGGGGGCTCTGGGTTGTGCAGCACGTTGCTGAGAGTGTTTCGACAGGTGATGTCGCGTTTCGGGGTACCTATTTCCGAGGATAAGACGGAAGGTCCTGTAACGGTTTTGTCATTTTTGGGTATCGAAATAGATAGCGAGCGGATGATTTTTCGGTTGCCGGATGATAAATTGGCAAGGCTAGTGACGCAGGTTGACCAGGTCATGGGGTCGAAAAAAGTGACGTTAAAACAGTTACAGTCGTTAATGGGATTGCTGGTGTTTGCTTGTCGTATAATTCCAATGGGTCGTGTTTTTTCTAGGCGTTTGTCTTTAGCCACTAGAGGTATCTCGAAGCCAAATCATTTTATCAGGGTAACCTCTTGTATGAGGAAGGATTTGTTTGTCTGGCATTCTTTTTTGAGTTCGTTTAACGGGAGGTCGGTGTGTCAGGACGCTGAGTTGTCTAATGTAGACTTGGAATTATTTACGGATGCAGCAGGAAGTGATGGTTTTGGAGCAATTTTGGGCCGAAGTTGGTGTAGATCCCCTTGGCCCTTGCATTGGAGTGATTTGGGAGTCTTACGTAATTTAACGCTATTGGAATTGTTTCCTATTATAGTTGCAATAGAGTTATGGGGTAGCGTGATGGTGAATAAGAGGATTGTATTTTGGACAGACAACATGGCGGTGGTGCATGCGGTGAACGGGTTGTCGTCTAGTTCGTTGCCGGTATTAGCTTTATTAAGACGGTTGGTTTTGAAGTGTTTGCGTTTGAATGTGTGGTTTCGTGCAAAACATGTTCCGGGTGTCAGTAATGTGATGGCTGATGCTTTGTCTCGTTCACAGATGTCCCGGTTTCGGGAATTGCACCCGGCAGCTTTGGCAGAAGGGGTGTCCCCCCCCCTTCACTTATGGGCCCTGGTCGAGGACAACTTATGAGACTGTTGAGGGGTTCGGTGGTACCGGCGACTTGGAAGAGTCATTGCAGAGCGTGGGATCGGTGGTTGGAGATTGCGGGGAATGACTTCCCATCACAGGAGGGGTGTCACCTGGACGTTACGATAGCAAGTTTGGTACAAATACGTCAGGAAGGGGGTAGTGCGGCCACGGCGAGCAAGTTTTTAGCAGGAGTGGCCTTTATGTTAAAATTGTGGGGATGCAGAGATGTTACAAAAGAATTTGTAGTTCGGCAGTCTTTAAAAGGGTGGAAAAAAGAGGCGTGTTCAAGGGACACGAGGCGGCCAGTATCTTTTTCACTTTTGGGTCGGCTTCTAGCCGTTTTATGTTTTGTGTGTCGGGATGAATATGAAGTGTCCTTGTTCGGCGCGGCGTTTTCGTTGGCTTTCTTTGCCGCTTTGCGAGTTAGTGAGCTGGTTCCGCACAGAGTAAGTGCGAGCGGTGGTCTTCTCGGATCGGATGTAGTAACGTTGGGAGATTCTCTCAGGGTCTGTGTGCGGAGGTCAAAGACTGATGTGGTAGGAAAGGGGGCTTGGCTGTCGATTGGGAGGATTGGGGGGCAGTATTGCCCGGTAAAATGGGTCCAGGAATTCGTGTTGGTCCGAGTGCCCGGGACGCAATTCTTGATCCATCAGGATGGATCCGCGATGTCGCGTTTTCAATTTGAGGCGATTTTTAAGGCCGGCTTGAAGTATCTAGGTTTGCCGCCGGGCGAGTTTGGTACACATTCATTTAGGATAGGTGCGGCAACTGAGGCGGATGCCTTGGGTTTGGATTCAGCGGCTATCATGAGTCTGGGTAGATGGCGCTCTAATAGCTATAAGTCATATGTGCGACCTGATCTGGTTTTAAAGATGGTGTAAGCTGGAAGTTTTCATAAGAAAGGTCGCCCCCTCCCCTTCCCCCCCCCTCCCCTTCCCCCCCCCCCCTGTTTTCCTTCCTGTTATATGGAGTGTTATGTTAACCCTGCCTGTAATTTTCATTTGACCGGAATGTAGCTTAATTTCTTTGTTAGGGTTGCGGCGCCCCCAAGTGTGGATCTTGGGGCATTTGTATGTGCATTGGGCAGCGGTTCGAGCGGGTCGAAGGCCATTAGGTCCGAATTTGGGCCTCGCACAGGCCGACGTCCATTGGAGAGGTGTCCGGGGATTACGGTGGGTGCAGTTACTGCCAGAAGTAGTGGCAGTTACAAGGCACACGTACGGACCTGTTGTCCTAATCATCCATGCGGGTGGAAATGATATCGGCCAAGTGAAAATGGCTGAGTTATTGTCAATTATACGAACTGATTTGGCGCGTTTTCGGGATCTGTTCGCCCGTTGCGTGATAGTTTGGTCCGAAATAGTGGCGCGCACGGTGTGGCGAGGAGCGAGGAATATGGCAGCTTTGGAGAGAGTGCGCAGGTTAATTAATGTGCGGGTGTCGCGGTTCATTCGCTCTATAGGGGGGATCGGGTTGCGACACCAATCCCTGGAGGGGGATAATGCAGATCTGCTGGCACCGGATGGAGTGCATCTGAATGATATCGGGCTCGATATCTTTTTATTGGATCTCTTGGATGGTGCCGAGAGAGGGCTGGCGTTGCTTGGTGGGGGTGGTCGGGGGACTGAGTAGGTTTCTCAGTTCCCCCTTCTTGGCGGAAAGTACGGCAGATGAAGACGGAGGTAGCACCCTACATGCCTGATGGAGACAGGGAGCATCGGCATTTCAGGAGGAGAGAAAATAAATAAATATATATATGTCTTCATGCCGATGGTTGTAAATAATAATAAAGCTGTGGCCACTTCCACATTTGCATAAAGAAGGTGTTGGTGTGTTAATTCAAAGAAGGATGGTTAAGGTCCTGGGCAGGTAAAGTGGATAATGGGTCCTTGCAGTCTTGTAGACACTGAAGCGCCTAGGGAGAGTGTCAGGGACTGCAAGGGGTTAAGAAAGGATGGAACGGTTTAAAATAATGCCCAGGATCAGGATTGGTCAACAAGGGGTAAGAGGGGCGTGGTTAAGAAGATATAAGGCAGAGGTTTGGAGCAGGAAGCCCTCTTACCTTCAAGCTGCAGTGGAAGAAACACCCGCCCTCCCTCCCCTGGTGGTTTTGGTTTGTTTTTAAAATTTTTCTACGGTTATATTCTTGTTCTGGCGTTTTTCTGTTTTTTTCGTAGATGTCACAGCTGGCGGAAAGTACGGCAGATGAAGACGGAGGTAGCACCCTACATGCCTGATGGAGACAGGGAGCATCGGCATTTCAGGAGGAGAGAAAATAAATAAATATATATATGTCTTCATGCCGATGGTTGTAAATAATAATAAAGCTGTGGCCACTTCCACATTTGCATAAAGAAGGTGTTGGTGTGTTAATTCAAAGAAGGATGGTTAAGGTCCTGGGCAGGTAAAGTGGATAATGGGTCCTTGCAGTCATACCGCTAATCCCCAAGTCAAGACTAGCTAGGAGGTCAATGCTTCCTGAGCCCTGCTCACACCATAGTCAGGAGCCCCCCAGCTTGACTGTGTCTGATTTGGGACAGGTAGTGGCTCAATTACTGGCTGGTGTTAGAGAGGCTTTGGTGCAGCGTGAGGTCCCACCACCTGTGGTCCCCGTTGCTCCTTCTCCTGTTGCGGCATGGTACGGTTCGGTATCTGGGGCTGCGGCGCTAGGTTCTAAAGTCACTGGGAGTGCTGGTGGGTCTGGCGCTCCTGTTGCGGTTCAACTGCATGGGGTTCGGTTAGCCAAATGTTTGTTTTGAGAGCTCCCTTAAGACGGAGATTAGAGATCGTATTTGGCGTGATGAATATGTTGAGATTTTCTCTCTTTTGCCGTTAGAGAAATTAAATTTGAATAGAGGAATGTCTGACGAGAGTAAGGCTGGATTCACACGAGCACATTACGTCCGTAATGCACGGAACGTATTTCACACTGCTGGGAGCCAAAATAAGTGTCAGACAATATTAGCACCATACAATACAATACAATACTGCTGTAGTACAGCGCCCTAATAATACAGTGTACTTAACAATAAATGAAATTTACTACATATTTCAAGGAGTTTTCCAGGAACATTTAAATGGGTTTATATGGCCACAAAACATTAAAAAAAAAAAACCTTTACAATATACTGATGTTCTCCATTCCAGGCTGTATCACGTGCTTGTATTGTCAGGTCAGTTTGATCGCTGTTGTATCTGATCCCATCAGAGGAAAGCAGGAAAAACCTTCCCATATCTCTCCCTTATGGAAAAGTTTTCCCTTCATTCCACTAATGGGAACCATATAAAAAATACACAATGCTCACATTGCCTAATACGACAGAAACATACAGGAGAAAATAAGAAAACAGTGTCTAAGCTTTACAATATAGTACTGGGGGGGATTGTGTACAAAAGGAAAAATAAGTTGTACGGCCACCAAGACGAGCTGGAGATCCTTCAGCTTCAATTAGAGTCTGTTCACATGTTGATTTTCACCACATTTTATTAAATTGGCATTAGAATTTTAGTGATCTGAATAGTAATCTGAAAATTGTTAACTGTTTTCCTGCCATTTTTTTTTCACTTTTCAAAGGTTTAATTTATAATTTTGCACAAAAAAAAAACGGACAAAAAAACTACAAAGCATGAAAAGCAAATAATAACACATTGAATTCTATTTAACCAACAAACCCAACCAGTCACACAGAGAAGCGTCCATTTCCTCATCTAAGGCTTCATTCACATCTGCATCAGGACTCTGTTCATGGGTTCCGTCGAATCTTTCCGTCAGAGGAACCCATGAACGGAATCCAAACTGAAACAAACAGAAACCATAGGTTTCCGTTTGCATCACCATGGATTTCAATGGTGACGGATCCGGTGCAAATGGTTTCCGTTTATCACCGTTGTGTGAGGGTTCCATCGTTTTGACAGAATGAATAGCACAGTCGACTATGGTATTTATTCCGTCAAAATAACAGAACCCTTACACAACGGTGACAAATGGAAACCATTTGCACCGAATCCGTCACCATTAAAATCAATGGTGATGCAAACGGAAACCTATGGTTTCAGTTTGGAGTCCGTTCATGGGTTCCCCTGGCGAAAAGGTCCGACGGAACCCATGAACGGAGTCCCAACGCCGATGTGAACGAAGCCTTAGTTATAAGGATAGATAATGATTTCCTTCACATTTGAGCTACATGTTACGTAGCCGTTCCTTTCAGCTTAACCCATCGGGACCAAATCTTTTCTAATTTGTAGGGACATTTCCTACTCATATATAAAATGTTATACAGGAGGACATATTTATTGACAAGTTGTAACTAATGAGAAAGGGCAGGGGGGAAGTGTCTGTGGATTTCCAGGTCATATTTCCCTGTGTTTTTTAAATGTTGTAAGAATCCTCGAAGGAAACACCACGTTTGTTACATATCGTATAATATGTCCCTGAAAAAATCTGAGAGCTCAAAATATGCATGAAAAGATTTAGGCCTCGGTCACACAGTGCAGAACATGCACTTCTATTAAATACAGGATTGCTGCCAACATGTTGCCAACTGCAATTTCGCCATAGCAGTTTCTTCTGGGGCCAGTGTGAGGAATGGGGGGAACCACTTTGTCCATTTTGCTGCAGGTGGAGAGAGACTTTTTCTGTTATTTGCCCCTTGTCCTGAGCTCAGGAGGTTCTTAATTCAAATGAGACAAGCAGCCGATCAAACTGAGAAACCAGTGAACCAGTACAAACCAGTGTAGAAGTGTCTGAAAATAATCCTCTCCACTGTCACCTTCAGACTGTCCGACCACAATGGTGAGGATATGCGTAGCAGCAGCCGCAGGTGGGCATGGATTATAAACTTATAGTTGATGATACTTTTGATTGTTGTGTTTTTATTTACAAGTTGAGCACCAAGCGCGTCACCTATGTAAACATGTATGCCACCTATGTAAACGTGTATGTGTATATCATTTCAGTGCTTTGCTGCCATCTAGTGAACAAACTGCATAAATAGTTTGTGTAGTGCTGTTGTGTTATGTGTGCAGGACCTGTGATCACATGACCAGAGAGGCAAATTCTCAAATTCGTGCAGGTGCTGCACAGCTACTCAAGTAGGGGAGAAGCTGAATCTTTATTTAACAGGAGTTTAGCACCATATTTAAATATGCAATATTTAAAAAACAAATTGACATAAAAGTCATCAAACTGCATATTATGAGAGGAAAATGACTGTTATGTTATGTCGTTGATATATACATTGTGTATTAAGTGTTATTCCACTTAAGTAAACATATAACAGATCATTCCTCCAATTAAGACCCTTCGGGAATCTTGTATGAAGCTGCAGATCGAAGGAAACACCTCCCTATTCAGGAAGTGTCTTCTCCAATATCCACCCGTCTTTGGTTTCTTCACTACTTCAAGGCCATAAAAACATTGGGGGGAATTTATTAAGATGGCATTTCGTATGCCAGTCTTAATATAAAGAAAGTTGGAGTAAGATGCAATACATTTATTAAATGTGTCACATCTTTCGGCCGTTCTTGCGCCACAATCGTTATGTAGCGACCGCGGCCATGCTCCATCTATTCCCCCTACCCATCGGACAAAATGTAAAATAAAAAATAAGTATAATCTTTTTTCCGCTTCTCTTCTTCCCCCTTGATCCCCTAAGGCTCCCTGCTGCCCATACAATGCACTGACACCGAGCAGCGTCAGGTTCTTTATATGCGACACAGCACTCAACGTCATCAGTGCATTGTTTGAGCCGCAGGCTGCGGAGAGAACATGAGGGGACCAGAAGAGGAGTGGTGAGGTGAGCATTCATTTTTTATTTAATTGTCCGATAGAGGGGACGGAGAGGAGCCTGGCATGGGCCTCTACCTTGCTACGCTCCACATAGTGACATTTTTGCCAGTTATTAGCAGGAGTAGATTTCGACTATAGTTTACGCCAGGTGTAAATTATTATAAATTTGTTGTGCTGCTGTCACCTTGCCCCCTTTTGGGAAGCCCCCTTTTAGAAAACTGGCGTAGAAAGGTTAATACATTTCCCCATAAGCTTTAAAAATTACCATTATGTGTTTCTAAGAAGTGTTTTCTGCACCAGAGAGGCATTAGTGTTTTTTTTTTGTTTTTGTATCTGAAATGTGTTCTACAATGCGCGTTTTGAAGTTTCTAATCGTGCGCCCTACAGATGTAGCCGGCTTTATCTTGACTTTCAATGCCTTAAAGAGGCTCTGTCACCACATTATAAGTGCACTATCTTCTACATAATGTGATTGGCGCTGTAATGTAGATTATAGCAGTGTTTTTTATTTAGAAAAACGATAATTTTTGACGGAGTTATGACCTATTTTAGCTTTATGCTAATGACTTTCTCAATGGACAACTGGGCGTGTTTTACTATATGACCAAGTGGGCGTTGTACAGAGGAGTGTATGACGCTGACCAATCAGTGACAAATCAGCGTCATACACTTCTCTCCATTCATTTACTCTGCAGATAGCGATATATCTATATCGCTATGTGCAGTCACATAAACACACTATAACGCTACTCATGTGTCATGACCATGAATATACATTACCTCCAGCCAGGATGTGATGTGTATTCATTCTCCAAACCACTTCTCTGCACGTCTCTGTGATTTACAGCACAGCGAGATCTCGCTGTGAATGACAGTTTACAGCGTAATCTCGCGAGACTACCCCTGCTATGCTTTAAAAACACAGAGACGCTACAGAAGTGGTCAGGAGAATGAATACACGTCACGTCCTGGCTGGAGGTAATGTATATTCATTGTCATGACACATGAGTAGCGTTATAGTGTGTTTATGTGACTGCAAATAGCGATATAGATACAGTATATCGCTATCTGCCGTGTAAATCAATGGAGAGAAGTGTATGACGCTGATTGGTCGCTGATTGGTCAGCGTCATACACTCCTCTTTACAACGCCCACTTGGCCATATAGTAAAACACGCCCAGTTGTCCATTGAGAAACTCATTAGCATAAAGCTAATAAAGGTCATAACTCCGTCAAAAATGATAATTTTTCTAATTAAAAAACACTGATGTAATCTACATTACAGCGCCGATCACATTATGTAGAAGATAGGGCACTTATAATGTGGTGACAGAGCCTCTTTAAATACACAGTGGCTGTGTTTTTTCAATGACTTTTTAACGACTTTTGTTGTGTGATATCACGCTTCAGCAAGTTATCATAAAGATGGCTACATCCGTACATACACGCGATCACATTGTTTGCATTTAATGGCATAAATTACATGATGCTTAGTACAATTTTTATAAACGCATCAATATCGTAAGTACTTTTGAAAAAATAAAAAACTTTTTGGGAAAGTCAAGTTTTGTTGTTAGCGACACTGTAGAAAAGACTTGTAACAACATGTAACTAAGAGATCTCATCCTCTAGGTGACCCAAGGGCTGCCTTTACCCACAATTTGTGTCAGGACTGGATCCGGATTTAACATGGGTTCATTTTTTCTGAATAATGTTTTGATATTTCTCCAAACTTTTGGCTCTATGCCGTTGAAGAAACTGGTAATTGATCTCTCGTGCTTCAGTATTTATTATTAAACAAGATGGATTATTGTGTCCTTTGTTTTGATGCCCTTCTTAACATCCATTGTTAACCCCTTCCCGACATTTGCCGTATAGGTACGTCATGGAAAGCATTGACTTCCCGCGTCTTGACGTACCTATACGCCGAATGTTTGGGACCGGCTCAGAAGCTGAGAAGCTGAGAAGCTCAGAAGCCTTCCATCACCGGATCTCAGCTGTATCTTACAGCTGACATCCGGCTGTAACGGCGGGGACCGAAATTAGCTTCGATCCCCGCCATTAACCCTTTAAGTGCAGCGCTCAAACGCGATCGCTGCACTTAAGGTGTTTGCAGCTCATCGGAACCCCAATAATGAAATTGCCGGGGTTCCGGTGGCTGCAATGGCAACCGGAGGCCTAATACTGGCCTCCCGGTCTGCCTAGCACCGAAGCCAGTCAAGATCTGCCCGGCGGCGGAGCCTGATAGGCTTCCGTAGCTGCTAGCAAGATGGCGCCGGGTCAGGAGCTGAGCCGGCGCCATCAGCGGTGGAAGTCAGCTGTACTGTACAGCTGACATCCACCTGTAACGGCAGGAACCGGAGCTAGCTCCGATCCCTGCCATTAACTCCTTCGATGCAGCAATCGAAACATTTGTAAAGCAATTTCTCCCGAGTACGGCAATACCCCATATGTGGTCATAAACGGCTGTTTGGGCACACGGCAAGGCTCAGAAAGGAAAGAGCGCCATTTGGAGTGCAGATTTTGCTGGATTGGTTTCTGGGCACCTGTGGGACCAAAACTGTGGATACCCCGCAGAAGTGACCACATTTTGGAAACTACGCCCTCAATGCATTTGCCTAGGGGTGTAGTAAGCATGTTAACCCTGCAGGTGTTTTGTAGAAATTAGTGTGCACTCGATGTTGCAGAGTGAAAATGGGATTTTTTTTCCATAGATATGCCAATATGTGGTGCCCAGCTTGTGCCACCATAACAAGACAGCTCTCTAATTATTATGCTGGGTTTCCTGGTTTTAGAAACACCCTTCATGTTGCCCTAATCTTTTGCCGAACATTCGACCAGGCTCAGGAGTGAAAGCGTACCATGCAAAATCGAGGCCTAATTTGGCGATTTATAAAGTATTGGATCACAATTGCAGAGGCTCAGATGTGAAATAATAAAAAGAAAGCCCTGAGAAGTGACCCCATTTGGAAACTGCACCCCTCAAGGCATCTATTAAGGGGTGTAGTGAGCATTTTCACCCACAGGTATTTTCCATAAATGATTGCGCTGCGGGTGGTGCAAAGTAAAAATTGATATTTTTCTCTAGAAATGCCATTTCAATGGCAAATATGTCATACCCAGCTTATGTCACTGGAGACACACACCCCAAAATTTTTTAAAAGGGTTCTCCCGGGTATGACGATGCCATATATGTGGAAGGAAACTGCTGTTTGGGCACACTGTAGGGTTTAGATGGGTGGGAGCGTCATTTGGCTTTTGGAGCGTGGAATTTGCTTGGTAATAGTTTTGTTTGGAGTGTTTCCGTTTATAACGTGGGGCATATGTGAGCTGGGCAGAGTACATCAGGGGCATAGTCAGGGGGTATAATAATGGGGTAAAAAAACAATAAAATAATCCATTTATGTGTGTTACGCTGTGAAGCAATCCTTTCTGCACAGGCCAGTGTCGCACTGATATATGGCGTCCTTTCTTATGCCCCTTTTGGTCCGCATATTTGCAGTTTGGGGAATTTTGCTGTGAAGTGTTGTCCTGGTATAATACGGGCACCCTCGCTTCCAGCAGATATGTTTGGGCCCTCCCCTTCCTGGTTCCCTAATTTTAGATCCTTGATAAATCGCCTCCTGAAACAGAGGAAATGTTCCCCTCGGGCACAACTGCATATTTTTTATTTCCTGACTTATTGGAGCCATAACTAATTTTATTTTTTCATAGACGTAGCGGTATGAGGGCTGTTTTTTTGCAGGACAAGCTGTAACGATTATTGTTACCATTTTCGGGTACATGCGACTTTTTGATCACCTTTCATCCTATTTTTTGGAAAGCCAGGTAAACAAAAAAACGCAATTCTGGCACAGCTTTTTTATTTATTTTTATACAGTGTTCACCATGCATTATACATTACCAGTTAACTTTATTATGTGGATCCGTACGATTCTGGAAATACCTAATTTATAGAACTTTTTTATGTTTGACAACATTTTGCACATTAAAATTGCTTTTGTAAAAAGAATGTATTTTTTCTGTCGCCAAGTTGTGAGAACCATATCTTTCCATTTTTTTTGTCGACGGAGCTGTATGAGGGCTTGTTTTTTGCGAGACAAGCTATAGTTTTTATAGGTACCATTTTTGGATACGTGCAACGTTTTGATCACTTTTTATTCCAATATTTGTAGGGCAGAGTGACCAAAAAACAGAAACTCGGGTATAGTTTTTTACAGGTTTTTTTTACGCTGTTCACCGTGTGCAATAAATAATATAATATTTTGATACATCAGGTCGTTACGGTCGCGGCAATACCAAATACGTATGGTTTATTTTTTTTTTTCAATAATAAAGGACTTGATAAGCGAAAAAGGGCGATAGTGTTTTATTTTATTACTTGAAACTTTTATTGTTTTCAAACTTCTATTTTTTTCATTTTTTTTCTAATACTTTGCACTACCTACGTAGTGCAATGTATTAGATCTGTCAGTTATTCACTGACAGCAAGCCGATTAGGCTTCGCCTCCCGGCGGGGCCTAATCGGCTTCCGTAATAGCAGAGCAGGAGGCCATTGTGTCTCCTGTTGCCATAGCAGCAGTCGCCAGTCCTGATTGCCTGTCAGGGCTGGTGATCTGCTAGTAACCACTACGATGCAGTAATCGCTTTCGATTGCTGCATCGAGGGGGATAATGGCAGGGATTGGAGCTAGCTCCGGTTCCTGCCATTAAAGGTGGATGCCATCTTTCCGGCGGCTACGGAAGCCGATCAGGCTCCGCCGCCGGGCGGATCTTGACCGTCTTCCATATTAGGCAGACCGGGAGGCCAGTATTAGGCCTCCGGTTGCCATTGCAGCCACCGGAACCCCGGCAATTTCGGCAATTTCATTGCTGGGGTTCCGATGAGCTGCAAACACCTTAAGTGCAGCACTCGCGTTTGAGCGCTGCACTTAAGGGGTTAATGGCGGGGATCGAAGCTAATTTCGGTCCCCGCCATTACAGCCGGATGTCAGCTGTAAGATACAGCTGAGATCCGGGGATGATGGCACCGACTCAGCTTCTGGGCCGTTGCCAAACATTTGGCGTATGGATACGGCAATTTGCGGGAAGTCATAACTTTCCATGGCGTACCCATACGGCAAATGTCAGGAAGGGGTTAATGTAAGGATGTGTACACTTAATTGTGCAGCAACGCTTGTTGTCTCCATTCTATGTCAGTGTGGGAAGTAGATGTCCGGCCTTATGATTTTGTGATATGTGATAGACCCAGAATCCCAATCACCAAACAAAAGAATGCAAAATAAAGACACAAAACATTATAATTGGGTGTTAAATGGTCAAAACTTTTATTATATTATATGACCAAACTCAAAATGGCAAACCTCCGACTCACGAAGAGTCACCCTCCAGCACGCAGGAAAGGAAAAACCCCCTGTGGGGGAAACCTCTAGGGAAACCATGGCTGGAGGATTGCCCTTCCTCTGGGCTTAGAAGGTGCCAAAATAGAATTTGTAACAGAATTTGTAAGTTTTCTCAGATTTTCAAGGAAAGACAATACAATGAACGAACAACATAAAACACATAAATCGGCTGATCTGGTTGGCTAGGCGGGTGTCTCTCTTCCTGGGCACCCATTAAAATGAATGGGTGATCCACGGATGAGACGGGTCCTCCAGATGCCTCCTTGTAGCATCTGTCTCCGCTCCGGCCAATAGAAGGGGATCTCCTGCTGGAAACCCCCCTCTATTACAGACAACCCGTATGAAGAGGATGGCATCACTGTGATGAAGAAGTGGTCTTGGGTGTAGGGTTTCCCTGCTAGAATCTCCAAATTACATCAAGTCGGCATTGGTGGAGAAGTCAAGCTCAAGGTCCTCAGTCCCATCCAATATGGCGCTGAATGTGGCAGTAAAACCTTCTAATATGGAATCTTCTTTATGTCATAAACATTTGTGTTTATGACATCAGCACATTCATCATCATTACTACAGGAGTTTCTTACCACTGCCGCCTCATTCATTGTGACATCACCCACAGTGGTCTGAAGTGTTAACCCTTTACTGACTGGCAGTGTACTTACCACAGTGGCCATAAAGCTGAATAGAACATATCAGCGGCCATAAAGGAAAAGGGATATTGCAGGGAGCATCTCCGCACAAGAACAATGCATGACAAAGGGTTGTCCAGGATAAGATAACTTGTCTGCTTTCTCCAAAAACCAGCACCACACCTGTCCATAGGTTGTGTGTGGTATTACAGCTCATTAATATTCACTTCAATGGAGAAAACCTGCAATACCAGATACAACCTGTGGATAGGTGTGGTGCTGTTTTTGAAAGAAAGCAGCCATATTTTTCTAACTCTGCACAGCCCCTGTTAGAAATAGTTCAAAAAAAGGGGGAGAGAAGAAATTAAAAAAAGGGAAAAAGAGGAACTCTGAGGTAAAAGAAATCAAACTAGACTGAAAGGAGTCTGCTGGAGGTGCCAGATGGAAAGACATGTTTCTGCCATGGGGACCAGATTAGTTGAAAAACTATGCAGTTCATCTTCGAATGCAGCGTCACAAAAACAAATTATTTTGTAAAAAAATTAAAAAGTGTTTTTATTGTGCAAAACTAGAAAAACTTTTACATACATGTTGGTTCAGGAGTCCTGGGGGTCCTCCATGGGCTTTACCCATGGAGTGTTTGGAGACATGTTGGAGCTGTGGGATAATGGTAGGTACGCTTACTGACATCTGATGGGATTGTAGGCACATCACACCATTTTGGTTGGCAATAAATGCTCTCTTTGAACATGCCCTCTCCGCTCCATTCTCTCCAGATCTATTTCTTTCCAGAAGAAGGTTCTCCTCCATTTATTCAGACTAGGTTGTGCCTAGACATTGGTAGTCTACAATTCCCCGGTACAAATCTAAATGTTTAGCCACATTCACTGATATTCAGAATCCAGCAACTCTGCCGATTGTTGAAGTAATCTCAGGCATTTTCTGAGTAGTTGACCGCTAACTCCCTCCACTCTGCTACCTCGCTGTAGTGCCCGACCATTCAATTTTTTTCTTCTCTCTCTGTAATTGTCGTCTGTCTATTGCTTGTTGTTTTAACCTTTCTCATTGATAAAAGTACAGATTTGCTAAAGACGACGCTTACATTGTTTCCTAATTGTCTTTTGGTGAGCTGCATTTTTTTTTAACATTTTGTACTGCTTTATGGTTTTAATAAAGATTGAGCAGAGTTACTGCAGTTAAGCGGTGATAAATATTCTTCTACGTCCTGCTCCTGAGATGACCTCAGGGAGAACAGAAGCCTCCCATAAAGCAGAAGGAGACCGGGGTGGTGGACATTGTTAGGTAAAAGTTAAACAGACTTACCATCAGGGGTGCTCAGGGATATACCGCTAATCCCCAAGTCAAGACTAGCTAGGAGGTCAATGCTTCCTGAGCCCTGCTCACACCATAGTCAGGAGCCCCCCAGCTTGACTGTGTCTGATTTGGGACAGGTAGTGGCTCAATTACTGGCTGGTGTTAGAGAGGCTTTGGTGCAGCGTGAGGTCCCACCACCTGTGGTCCCCGTTGCTCCTTCTCCTGTTGCGGCATGGTACGGTTCGGTATCTGGGGCTGCGGCGCTAGGTTCTAAAGTCACTGGGAGTGCTGGTGGGTCTGGCGCTCCTGTTGCGGTTCAACTGCATGGGGTTCGGTTAGCCAAATGTTTGTTTTGAGAGCTCCCTTAAGACGGAGATTAGAGATCGTATTTGGCGTGATGAATATGTTGAGATTTTCTCTCTTTTGCCGTTAGAGAAATTAAATTTGAATAGAGGAATGTCTGACGAGAGTAAGGCTGGATTCACACGAGCACATTACGTCCGTAATGCACGGAACGTATTTCACACTGCTGGGAGCCAAAATAAGTGTCAGACAATATTAGCACCATACAATACAATACAATACTGCTGTAGTACAGCGCCCTAATAATACAGTGTACTTAACAATAAATGAAATTTACTACATATTTCAAGGAGTTTTCCAGGAACATTTAAATGGGTTTATATGGCCACAAAACATTTAAAAAAAAAAACCTTTACAATATACTGATGTTCTCCATTCCAGGCTGTATCACGTGCTTGTATTGTCAGGTCAGTTTGATCGCTGTTGTATCTGATCCCATCAGAGGAAAGCAGGAAAAACCTTCCCATATCTCTCCCTTATGGAAAAGTTTTCCCTTCATTCCACTAATGGGAACCATATAAAAAATACACAATGCTCACATTGCCTAATACGACAGAAACATACAGGAGAAAATAAGAAAACAGTGTCTAAGCTTTACAATATAGTACTGGGGGGGATTGTGTACAAAAAGGAAAAATAAGTTGTACGGCCACCAAGACGAGCTGGAGATCCTTCAGCTTCAATTAGAGTCTGTTCACATGTTGATTTTCACCACATTTTATTAAATTGGCATTAGAATTTTAGTGATCTGAATAGTAATCTGAAAATTGGTAACTGTTTTCCTGCCATTTTTTTTTCACTTTTCAAAGGTTTAATTTATAATTTTGCACAAAAAAAAAACGGACAAAAAAACTACAAAGCATGAAAAGCAAATAATAACACATTGAATTCTATTTAACCAACAAACCCAACCAGTCACACAGAGAAGCGTCCATTTCCTCATCTAAGGCTTCATTCACATCTGCATCAGGACTCTGTTCATGGGTTCCGTCGAACCTTTCCGTCAGAGGAACCCATGAACGGAATCCAAACTGAAACAAACAGAAACCATAGGTTTCCGTTTGCATCACCATGGATTTCAATGGTGACGGATCCGGTGCAAATGGTTTCCGTTTATCACCGTTGTGTGAGGGTTCCATCGTTTTGACAGAATGAATAGCACAGTCGACTATGGTATTTATTCCGTCAAAATAACAGAACCCTTACACAACGGTGACAAATGGAAACCATTTGCACCGAATCCGTCACCATTAAAATCAATGGTGATGCAAACGGAAACCTATGGTTTCAGTTTGGAGTCCGTTCATGGGTTCCCCTGGCGAAAAGGTCCGACGGAACCCATGAACGGAGTCCCAACGCCGATGTGAACGAAGCCTTAGTTATAAGGATAGATAATGATTTCCTTCACATTTGAGCTACATGTTACGTAGCCGTTCCTTTCAGCTTAACCCATCGGGACCAAATCTTTTCTAATTTGTAGGGACATTTCCTACTCATATATAAAATGTTATACAGGAGGACATATTTATTGACAAGTTGTAACTAATGAGAAAGGGCAGGGGGGAAGTGTCTGTGGATTTCCAGGTCATATTTCCCTGTGTTTTTTAAATGTTGTAAGAATCCTCGAAGGAAACACCACGTTTGTTACATATCGTATAATATGTCCCTGAAAAAATCTGAGAGCTCAAAATATGCATGAAAAGATTTAGGCCTCGGTCACACAGTGCAGAACATGCACTTCTATTAAATACAGGATTGCTGCCAACATGTTGCCAACTGCAATTTCGCCATAGCAGTTTCTTCTGGGGCCAGTGTGAGGAATGGGGGGAACCACTTTGTCCATTTTGCTGCAGGTGGAGAGAGACTTTTTCTGTTATTTGCCCCTTGTCCTGAGCTCAGGAGGTTCTTAATTCAAATGAGACAAGCAGCCGATCAAACTGAGAAACCAGTGAACCAGTACAAACCAGTGTAGAAGTGTCTGAAAATAATCCTCTCCACTGTCACCTTCAGACTGTCCGACCACAATGGTGAGGATATGCGTAGCAGCAGCCGCAGGTGGGCATGGATTATAAACTTATAGTTGATGATACTTTTGATTGTTGTGTTTTTATTTACAAGTTGAGCACCAAGCGCGTCACCTATGTAAACATGTATGCCACCTATGTAAACGTGTATGTGTATATCATTTCAGTGCTTTGCTGCCATCTAGTGAACAAACTGCATAAATAGTTTGTGTAGTGCTGTTGTGTTATGTGTGCAGGACCTGTGATCACATGACCAGAGAGGCAAATTCTCAAATTCGTGCAGGTGCTGCACAGCTACTCAAGTAGGGGAGAAGCTGAATCTTTATTTAACAGGAGTTTAGCACCATATTTAAATATGCAATATTTAAAAAACAAATCGACATAAAAGTCATCAAACTGCATATTATGAGAGGAAAATGACTGTTATGCTATGTCGTTGATATATACATTGTGTATTAAGTGTTATTCCACTTAAGTAAACATATAACAGATCATTCCTCCAATTAAGACCCTTCGGGAATCTTGTATGAAGCTGCAGATCGAAGGAAACACCTCCCTATTCAGGAAGTGTCTTCTCCAATATCCACCCGTCTTTGGTTTCTTCACTACTTCAAGGCCATAAAAACATTGGGGGGAATTTATTAAGATGGCATTTCGTATGCCAGTCTTAATATAAAGAAAGTTGGAGTAAGATGCAATACATTTATTAAATGTGTCACATCTTTCGGCCGTTCTTGCGCCACAATCGTTATGTAGCGACCGCGGCCATGCTCCATCTATTCCCCCTACCCATCGGACAAAATGTAAAATAAAAAATAAGTATAATCTTTTTTCCGCTTCTCTTCTTCCCCCTTGATCCCCTAAGGCTCCCTGCTGCCCATACAATGCACTGACACCGAGCAGCGTCAGGTACTTTATATGCGACACAGCACTCAACGTCATCAGTGCATTGTTTGAGCCGCAGGCTGCGGAGAGAACATGAGGGGACCAGAAAAGGAGTGGTGAGGTGAGCATTCATTTTTTATTTAATTGTCCGATAGAGGGGACGGAGAGGAGCCTGGCATGGGCCTCTACCTTGCTACGCTCCACATAGTGACATTTTTGCCAGTTATTAGCAGGAGTAGATTTCGACTATAGTTTACGCCAGGTGTAAATTATTATAAATTTGTTGTGCTGCTGTCACCTTGCCCCCTTTTGGGAAGCCCCCTTTTAGAAAACTGGCGTAGAAAGGTTAATACATTTCCCCATAAGCTTTAAAAATTACCATTATGTGTTTCTAAGAAGTGTTTTCTGCACCAGAGAGGCATTAGTGTTTTTTTTGTTTTTGTATCTGAAATGTGTTCTACAATGCGCGTTTTGAAGTTTCTAATCGTGCGCCCTACAGATGTAGCCGGCTTTATCTTGACTTTCAATGCCTTAAAGAGGCTCTGTCACCACATTATAAGTGCACTATCTTCTACATAATGTGATTGGCGCTGTAATGTAGATTATAGCAGTGTTTTTTATTTAGAAAAACGATAATTTTTGACGGAGTTATGACCTATTTTAGCTTTATGCTAATGACTTTCTCAATGGACAACTGGGCGTGTTTTACTATATGACCAAGTGGGCGTTGTACAGAGGAGTGTATGACGCTGACCAATCAGTGACAAATCAGCGTCATACACTTCTCTCCATTCATTTACTCTGCAGATAGCGATATATCTATATCGCTATGTGCAGTCACATAAACACACTATAACGCTACTCATGTGTCATGACCATGAATATACATTACCTCCAGCCAGGATGTGATGTGTATTCATTCTCCAAACCACTTCTCTGCACGTCTCTGTGATTTACAGCACAGCACAGCGAGATCTCGCTGTGAATGACAGTTTACAGCGTAATCTCGCGAGACTACCCCTGCTATGCTTTAAAAACACAGAGACGCTACAGAAGTGGTCAGGAGAATGAATACACGTCACGTCCTGGCTGGAGGTAATGTATATTCATTGTCATGACACATGAGTAGCGTTATAGTGTGTTTATGTGACTGCAAATAGCGATATAGATACAGTATATCGCTATCTGCCGTGTAAATCAATGGAGAGAAGTGTATGACGCTGATTGGTCGCTGATTGGTCAGCGTCATACACTCCTCTTTACAACGCCCACTTGGCCATATAGTAAAACACGCCCAGTTGTCCATTGAGAAACTCATTAGCATAAAGCTAATAAAGGTCATAACTCCGTCAAAAATGATAATTTTTCTAATTAAAAAACACTGATGTAATCTACATTACAGCGCCGATCACATTATGTAGAAGATAGGGCACTTATAATGTGGTGATGTGGTGGCCCGTGGGTGGCGGGGAATGCAGGAACCCAAAATGGTGGATACTGGGCTCTCTGTCTTGTGTCACGGTGGTATTTTGCCTTGCAGGCCTTCCCACCTCCCAGGGACACACACACAGTGATGAGGGGGTTGCACAAGATGATGATGATGACTGTTGTTTCCCCCGGGGCACTCCCTTGGTGGCTGACTCCTGTCTGGTGTTATTTGGGGTGCCCTTGGTGTAGAGTGCAAATAGAAGACAGGAGACGGTGGTGGCAGTTAATCAGGAGAGCTTGCAGCACACTTTTACTTTTCAAGATGGAGATAGTACCATACAAATATGTCATCCAAATTCAGCTCAATCAGTGTAGCCCAATGCTAAATGCAGGAGTGCTATTATCTCTCTACTCACAGTCTCTCTTTCTGGACTCTTCTGGCTCCTTGAGCTGTTATTCCAATAAATCTCTTTAGGCCTGTCTTTCTCTGTAATCCGCAAATGGCTGAACTCAGGAGCACCTTCACTGTGCTTCCTGCTGCATCCACTCCTAGCTCACCACTCTAACCACTCCCTAATTAACTCCTCCCAGCTTCTGTTACATTATAGAAAAACACTCCGCATAGGCTGAAACACAATGTCATAACATTTCTGAACCTGTAGATGGCAGCATAACACAACACATGAAGACAAACATAGTTTTCATAGTAGTGCTCCTGTGGGACACTACATACACCCCCTCTTTAAATAAAGCCGTCCTCGGCGTCCGACTCTCCAGGCGGCAGGTTAACCTAAAACAAAGGTTAATCACAATTGCAATAATAAACTAAGAGTCCATACAGTCTCTGAGGAATATGAGGATATAATGCTGAACAGGGAAAATGTCCAAGAGTCCTTGTCATATGAACTGGGGAAAATGAAGGGCTTGTTACCCAATTGGGATGTAAACAATACAATGTCTCTGGTGAAGGATAATCCAAAAATGAAGTCTCAGATTCAACAGTTCAATCTTGATATCGAGCTGGCATCTTACCTCGGGTAGCTCTATCAGATCTCCTCAGGGGCTCCTCTATAACAATTTCAGGGTCCCTGGATTCCTCTGGACCAGGCCGGAACTCGGATGACGAGGTCACTTGGTCTTCGCCGGGATCAAGAACAGTTCTTGGAACAAAAACAGACAGCCAAGGTTGGAACAGCCAATCAAGAGGGGACATACTAGTTGTTGGCGGTAGCGGTTCAGCTGCAGGAGATTTCTCAGTTGTCTGTGGTTCTGCTGGTACCTCTTCCTTTAGGCAGAGCTTGAGACGATTACGGTGGACGACTTGGGAATCTCGGCCTTCGCGCACAATCTCATAGACATCAGTCCCAGGGTGCGGGATGGACTTAATTGTGTATGGTTCTTTCTGCCACTTGCTGTCCAACTTACTTGAACGATGGTTGTTTTTCAGCCACACACGGTCTCCAATTTGGAAGGGTTCTGCTTCGGCCTTTTGATCAAAACCTGCTTGTTGCCTTTGACGAGCATCTTCCATCCGTCTTTCCACAATCTCGTTGGCTTCAGCCAGGCGACGCTGGTGATCACTCACCCACTCTGTGTTTGGCAGGGGGTTGATAGTATCTGGAACTTCGACATCCATGGCCAAGTCCGAAGGCAATTTGCCCTGACGGCCAAACAGGAGATAGTAAGGAGTGTACCCTGTGGAGCAGTGCACAGTGTTGTTATACAGGTACACCAATTCTGGCAGGAGAGTCGGCCAATCAGCCCTCTTCTGGGACGGAACAGTTCTTAACATCCCAATAAGAGTCTGGTTCATCTTTTCACATAAGCCATTACCTTGTGGATGATAAGCGGTAGTTCTCAGCTTCTGACAGCCATAGAGGGAACACAACTCGTGGAACAGTTGAGACTCAAATGCGGAACCACGATCAGTCAGGATCTTGTCCGGACAGCCATAGGGGAGTACGAAATTCTTCCAAAAGATGGCAGCGGTGGTCTTGGCAGTCAGGTCTTTCACTGGCATAGCTACCACGAACTTCGTATAGTGGTCAATTATAGTTATAGCATAAGTATACCCAGTGCGGCTTGGTTCAAACTTGACATGGTCAATGGCTACCAGTTCCAGCGGTCTATGACTGATGATGGGGTGAAGTGGGGCTCTCTGGTCATGACGCTCTCCTCGGCTCTGAGCACAGGTGGGACATTCTCGGCACCACTTCTCTATGTCGTCTCTCATGCCAATCCAGTAAAATCGTCGGCGTATGGTATCTTCCGTTTTATGAACCCCAAAGTGTCCCGATCTGTCATGGTAGGCTTCCAAGATGGATTTGGAATCTCGCCGGGGTACCACAATTTGATGTAGACGCTCACCCGTTACTGGATCCAGGGCAGTCCTCTGTAGTAGACCTCTGGACACGAAAAGTCGATTCCTCAGTCTCCATAGACAAATTAATTCCTGATCAGCTTTACCTCTACGTATTCGGTCCGGAGTCCTCTTCTGAAGAAGGGAAGTCTGCAATTCCTGTAGGTTTCTACTCTCCCGTTGGAATCTAGCCCACTGTCTGGAATCTTGGGAGCAGTCAGGAACATTTGGTTGCGGATGTTCGTTTCGCTTCCTCTGAGCGATCACCGAATTCTGGGTTGCAAACTGAGCATAGAATGTAGGCATCTCTACCTCTTCCCATTCATCATTACATCGGACCAGTTCTTCACCCACAGGCAAACGGGATAAGGCATCGGCATTCACGTTGGACGCACCAGTCCGGTACTTGATCACAAACTGATAATTCGCGAGTCTGGATGCCCATCGCTGTTCAAGAGCTCCCAGTCGCGCTGTATCCAAGTGGGCCAGCGGATTATTATCCGTGAAGACGATGAAGGGTGTTGCAGCCAGGTAATCTTTAAATTTTTCGGTCACTGCCCACACAAGGGCCAGGAATTCCAGCTTAAAGGAACTATAATTCTGGTCGTTCCGTTCAGCGCCTCGAAGACCTCTGCTGGCATAAGCGATGACTCTCTCTTTCTGGTCCTGTACCTGCGACAGGACGGCCCCCAATCCCTTCTGGCTGGCATCAGTATACAGCCTAAAGGGTTGGTTGTAGTCAGGATATCCCAGGATAGGTGGTTCGGTTAACAGCTGCTTCAGCTTCTGGAAAGCGGCTTCATGGGCTTCAGCCCACTCAATCGGGATCCTTCTCTTCATAGCTTCCTTGGAGTGACCTCTTAACAATCCCTGGAGGGGTTCTGCAATCTGGGCAAAGTGTGGGATGAACCGTCTATAATACCCTGCAAATCCCAAGAAACTTCTCACCTCCTTGACTGTGGTAGGGGCTGGCCAGCTCTTTACTGCTGCTACTTTGCCTGGATCAGGAACCACTCCTTCTGCACTCACGACATGGCCTAAGTAATGGACTTCCGGCTTCAGGAGATGACACTTGGAGGGTTTCACTTTCAGGCCATATTTGATGAGGGTTTTGAGGACTTCTGCCAGGTGCTGTAGGTGTTCCTCATAAGTCTTTGAGTAGATGATTACGTCGTCCAGGTACAAGAGGACGGTCTCGAAGTTTTGGTGACCCAGGCAGCGTTCCATCAGCCTCTGGAAGGTTCCCGGGGCATTGCATAGCCCAAAGGGCATACAATTAAACTCGAACAACCCCATGGGAGTAGTGAAAGCAGTCTTTTCCCTATCTTCGGGAGCCATAGGTACCTGCCAATACCCGCTGGTCAAATCCAGAGTTGAGAAGTAGGCAGCAGACCCCAAAGCAGTCAGGGATTCTTCAATGCGTGGCAGGGGATACGCATCCTTGTGAGTGATATTATTGATTTTGCGGTAGTCCACGCAGAATCTAATGTTGCCATCCTTCTTTTTCACCAGGACTAGGGGTGCAGCCCATGGACTGTAGCTCTCCCGAATCACATCTGCGTCCTTCATCTCCCGAATCATTTTCTTCACTGGCTGGTACATGGCTGGTGGAAGGGGACGGTACCTTTCTTTGATGGGTGGATGGACGCCTGTAGGGATGGTGTGCTCAATGATAGTAGCCTTCCCAAAATCCATAGGATGTTTACTGAAGGCTTGTTGATTGTCTTTCCAGGAGATAGGGAGATAAAAAATGGAATATCCGAGGGCGCAGCTGTACTGGAAATGGCTTTTATTTGTACAACAACAACAACAATGTGTTTCAAGGCCGTACCGGCCTCTTCGTCAGGTTAGGTACAAGTGTTAGGTCTATTCATGATGACTGTGCATTTATAGCTGGCCTAGGAATCAGTACCGGGTTAAGTTACAGGTCAAAGGTCAAAGGTCAATTGTGTAAGCAAGGTACGGCAGTGAGGTATAAAAATAAAAATTATTCATTTAGAAACAAAACAGTTTTTCATTCATATTAAAGGTATAGACAAAGATACAAAACAAGGATCGTAGGTTCAAAAATATGAATAAGCATTTTTTTACAGAATGATAATAATATAAAAATAATAATATTAAATAAAACAATGATTAAAAAACATTAATGACAATATGTATAAAAGTATGTATAAAAAGATCATAGATGCATTTCAAGTGGAATGTCTCCGCAGTGTGTTTATTCGTTAGTTGTAGTATGAAGTTTTTTATTATTGTTTTGTATTTTCAATTTAAAACATCGTTTATTCCAAACTGTCAGTGGTGTGTATCATCGTCCTGGTGATATGACGCTCCTAGGTATGAGTCATATTAGCAAAGTGCGGTAATGAAGTGTGTAAGTTGTTCCCTATCAGAGAGCAGACCCGTTTTACATTAATATTCAAAATTAGTGCAAAAAGATAGAATAAGCATCTCATATATAATCATGGAAAAAATGATTTAGAAACATGTAGAAATATATGTAGAAATATATACAAAAGCCTATTAGAGATGGAGCATCTTTGAAATGTGTATTTATTCAATGGGGGTGTTTATTTTTTGTTTATATGTACTTCAAATGTTTGGTGCTTATATTTTAGAGTATCGTTCTTTCAGAGCTGTCAGTGGTGTGTATCGTTGTCATGGTGATTTGACGCTCCTGGGTATGAGTCATTCATGCAGAGAGCGCTGCTGCCGACTCAGAGAAGGGAGCCGTGCGGTTCGAGGAAGATTGATCGGAACAAGAATACACAGCAGCCACGGGTGAGAGAATTGCCTGTATTATAGCGCACAAATGTTGGTATATTCGTTTGTATATATATATATAGGATGATTCCTATATATGTTGCTCTTAGGGTTGTGAAAACGGAGTTACATAATGGTCTCTGTTACTTCATTGAGACCTGTTGGTTTTAACGTCTTGAGTTTATACATCCAGAAGATTTCTCTTCTGCAAAGAATATTATAACGGTCTCTTTGGTTTTCCTTAATGTGATCGATCGGGGTGATGGTGAAGCAGTTAAAATCACTATCATGTGCTAGTGTGCAATGTCTGGATATACTGTGGAGTAAAAATTTCTTTTTGCAGTTGGATCTATGTTTGTTTAATCGACAATGTAAGGGTTGGATTGTTCTTCCCACGTATTGAACTCCACATTTACAGTTTATGAGATAAATCACGAATTTTGACTGACAGTTTAAGTTTTCATTGATGTTAAATACTTTTCCTGTTTGTTGAGACCGGAAAGTGTGTGTTTTATCAGTAATCGATTGACAGCACAGGCACCTAGTTGTTCCGCATTTAAAGCTGCCTATTTCAGATGATTGATTCTGTTGTTGTATTTTCCGTTTAGAATTGTCTTTTATTCCTGAGAGGTTCACTCTACTTGGGGCTAGGATGTTTTTAATAGTTCTCGCTCTTCTGAAAGTAGTTATAGCTTTTGCTGGTAGAATTTTCTGAAGAAAGGGATCAGTTTGGAGTACATGCCAGTGTTTGTTGAGAATGTCTCCTATTCTTTTGTATGATGTATTGTATTGTGTAATGAAGTTAAAACCAAAGTTCATAGTTGTTTTGCTATGTTCTTGTGTGGTTATTTGGTCACTAGTAGATGGTTGTGGAAGACAGTCCTCCTGGTTGAGAATTTCAGTTTTTTTATAGGCATCAGTTAAAAGTGTCTTTGGATAGCCTTTCTCCTTAAAGCGTTTGTATAATATTCGACTCTGTTTCTTGAAATCTGTTTTAAGTGTACAGTTTTTTCTTATTCTCTTGTATTGGCTATAAGGGATGTTCTTGAGCCATTTTGGGTGGTGTCCACTGTTAAAATTCAGGTAGCTATTAGTATCCACTTTTTTAAAATGGGTACGTGTGATGAAATTATTCCCTGATGCAATTATTGATAAATCTAGAAAATCTATCTCTTTTTCTTGTATGTTGGATGTGAATGTGATACCCCAATTATTATCGTTAAGGGAGTGACAAAAATTTTTGGCACTTGTTTGGTCACCATTCCATATGATAAAGAGGTCGTCTATGTATCTTTTGTATAATAAAATGTGATCCATTGCCCAGGGGTGTTTCCAAATAAAATGATCTTCGAAAGCGCCCATAAAAATGTTGGCGTAGCTTGGTGCTACCCTAGTACCCATTGCCGTGCCCTTCACCTGGTGATATATAGTTTCGTCAAAGGAGAATACGTTGTTTTTAAGGATGAATTCCATACTTTTACAGAAAAAATGGATTTGAGGTGGTTGAAGGTCAATGTCCCTTTCCAGGGTGTTTCTAAGGTTTTTGAGACCTAGAGAGTGTTCAATGTTGCTGTACAGAGCACTTACATCTAGGGTGATGAGTAAATTGTTTTTAGAGGGTATCAGGCGGAGTTCACTAATAAGCTGAGTAGAGTCTTTTAGATAACTTGGTAAAGTTACTACATATTTTTGAAAGCACAGGTCTAGGTAGTGGGACAAGTGACAGGTGGGTGATTGCATTCCAGAAATAATTGGTCTGCCTGGGGGATTTTTGGGGTCTTTGTTTTTAATATTATTATTTTTATATTATTATCATTCTGTAAAAAAATGCTTATTCATATTTTTGAACCTACGATCCTTGTTTTGTATCTTTGTCTATACCTTTAATATGAATGAAAAACTGTTTTGTTTCTAAATGAATAATTTTTATTTTTATACCTCACTGCCGTACCTTGCTTACACAATTGACCTTTGACCTTTGACCTGTAACTTAACCCGGTACTGATTCCTAGGCCAGCTATAAATGCACAGTCATCATGAATAGACCTAACACTTGTACCTAACCTGACGAAGAGGCCGGTACGGCCTTGAAACACATTGTTGTTGTTGTTGTACAAATAAAAGCCATTTCCAGTACAGCTGCGCCCTCGGATATTCCATTTTTTATCTCCCTATCTCCTGGATCTACATAGTGGATTTTTACCAATCTTCAAACCGGAATTTGGGCTGCAACTGTCTCTACCTAAGTCTAACTTGGACACGCACCTTGGGATGTTATGCTCCGAGCATAACAACATCAGGTCAGCACAATTGACCACTTTTTTCCTTTTGTTCTCACCTAATACAGGCTCATGCACTATGTGCGCTTTGTTTCCTTTTTCCCTATAGCGTGATCATTATATGTGGACTCCTCCTTGGAGACCCACAATTTGGACCTGAATAGGTTCTCAACAAAGCAGCAGAATAGTTCCTGAACAGCACTTTGAAGGTTTCCTTCTACCTCTTCGGACACTCACGACTACCCCAGGACATCGGGAAACGCTCCAAAATGGACCATTTTGCACACAGGAAAGAATCCAGAGACCAACTGGTTCAAAAGCTAACTGCAAGTACTCTGTTCAATTTACCCTTGGATGTACCTGTCCCTATCTTCAACGATGAGGATACGGACTCCATGACTGGTCTATTTAAAGATCTGGAAGACTTTTCCAAAATCGAAATGCAACATCACATTGATGTTATTTTCTTAACCATTTACCTGACCGAAAAAATATCCCCAAGGGGCTTACGCATGCCCTTTTCATCTACCTATAAAGATGATATAACCTTTTCCTCTGATTGGGAGAACTACATGGAGGAATGCACAAGGGGGATGATGAGTAGATTGCTCACCAAAAGACAATGCATGTGCGAAACATTAACATGTAAAATAGAAACGACTATAAAGCTACTCAAACCCTTTTCTTTACACCATGATTTTCATATCATTAATCACAACATTACCAATCGAATTTTCCGACTTGAGCAAGACCTTATTGAGAGAAAAGCCATCAAACTAAACCGAGATAGATTAGACTATCTATCAAACCAGATTAGAACCTGGAATAAACCAATACCACAACACCACCTTAAACGAGTTGACACCCCAAAAAACACCCAACAACGGCTATTGCCAATACATTCATCAAAAACAAATGAAGACCACAGAATGGCACACAACAAATCAAATAGACTTTTCTTAAACAGCAAATACATCAAAGCAAACAAAACGGTAAAACAGGTAATGAACGTTACTAATTTAGAAACACAAAAAATAAATACAAATTCCACCCCCATCCAAAAATCGAACACAATAAGGGAACAGGCAGCCATATCCTCACCAATTGACTCCCTAGACCTATCCATTTTTACAATACACAACACATCGAATGATTTATCCACCAATACAGTTATTAATATGGAATCTGATAACAACATGGAATCCGATAATAGTACACTTGTCAATGAACGAGCATTTGTTCTGGATCTGCCTTTATCCCCAAGTACCATGACCACGATTGATAATACAAAAGTTGGTTCCACTATGTCCGTTCCATTTCTAACCCCTGCTATATGTACCGCAATTCCAGAGGAAACAGCCTCTTCCTCTGATGTAGAAAATATTGCTTCATTAGGAAATGCTTCTTCCTCTTTTTTAGAAATTACCCCAGTCTCCAATCCCCTACAATTGACCATAAACGATTTTTTCCGCCCAAAAAAACGAAAAAACGTTATAGAGGAACCCGGGGAGGCAAAAAGAAAAAGAGAATACCACTAACTTCCCCGATACCATATATGTCCATTTTTAACCTCTCTGACCACATTTTAAATACAACAGAAATATCTCTTCTTAACAAAGGCCTCTCTTTCTGTCCAACCACTGGAACAAATGGTTTTAATTTATTTATTGACCTACACCGTTTCACTAGAAAGCTCACTCTCCAAAGACACTTCCAACTGACAACCCATAAAGCTGATAACACCAAAAATAACGTCGACACAGTTATTGAGGTGGATTCACAGAATGAAACACCGGTAATTTTTAAACATACTAATCTAAAACCCCCATCGAAATTTTATCCCATAGCCAACCAGGGTAATTTCATCAACACCTTTCATCACTTAGTTTGTAGAGATTTGGAAAATCTCGAACAACACAAATTTCCGTATAAAAATAACCTCACCTCGAATGAAAAACGAGCCCTGAAAAACCTCAAAGAAAACAATTTAATTGTAATAAGATCTGCTGACAAAGGTGGAGGGACAGTGATCCAGAACACACTTGACTATTATTCTGAAGCACTAAAAATCCTATCTGACACTAATTATTATAACAACCTTGACTTTAACCCCATTGAAGACATTACTAAACGTCTAAAAGTGTTGATAGACCAAGCATTCACAGATAAAATCCTAAACAAAAATGAAAAGAACTACCTCACACCTAAAAATATCAATCTACCATTCTACTATCACCTACCCAAAATCCACAAAGACCCCAAAAATCCCCCAGGCAGACCAATTATTTCTGGAATGCAATCACCCACCTGTCACTTGTCCCACTACCTAGACCTGTGCTTTCAAAAATATGTAGTAACTTTACCAAGTTATCTAAAAGACTCTACTCAGCTTATTAGTGAACTCCGCCTGATACCCTCTAAAAACAATTTACTCATCACCCTAGATGTAAGTGCTCTGTACAGCAACATTGAACACTCTCTAGGTCTCAAAAACCTTAGAAACACCCTGGAAAGGGACATTGACCTTCAACCACCTCAAATCCATTTTTTCTGTAAAAGTATGGAATTCATCCTTAAAAACAACGTATTCTCCTTTGACGAAACTATATATCACCAGGTGAAGGGCACGGCAATGGGTACTAGGGTAGCACCAAGCTACGCCAACATTTTTATGGGCGCTTTCGAAGATCATTTTATTTGGAAACACCCCTGGGCAATGGATCACATTTTATTATACAAAAGATACATAGACGACCTCTTTATCATATGGAATGGTGACCAAACAAGTGCCAAAAATTTTTGTCACTCCCTTAACGATAATAATTGGGGTATCACATTCACATCCAACATACAAGAAAAAGAGATAGATTTTCTAGATTTATCAATAATTGCATCAGGGAATAATTTCATCACACGTACCCATTTTAAAAAAGTGGATACTAATAGCTACCTGAATTTTAACAGTGGACACCACCCAAAATGGCTCAAGAACATCCCTTATAGCCAATACAAGAGAATAAGAAAAAACTGTACACTTAAAACAGATTTCAAGAAACAGAGTCGAATATTATACAAACGCTTTAAGGAGAAAGGCTATCCAAAGACACTTTTAACTGATGCCTATAAAAAAACTGAAATTCTCAACCAGGAGGACTGTCTTCCACAACCATCTACTAGTGACCAAATAACCACACAAGAACATAGCAAAACAACTATGAACTTTGGTTTTAACTTCATTACACAATACAATACATCATACAAAAGAATAGGAGACATTCTCAACAAACACTGGCATGTACTCCAAACTGATCCCTTTCTTCAGAAAATTCTACCAGCAAAAGCTATAACTACTTTCAGAAGAGCGAGAACTATTAAAAACATCCTAGCCCCAAGTAGAGTGAACCTCTCAGGAATAAAAGACAATTCTAAACGGAAAATACAACAACAGAATCAATCATCTGAAATAGGCAGCTTTAAATGCGGAACAACTAGGTGCCTGTGCTGTCAATCGATTACTGATAAAACACACACTTTCCGGTCTCAACAAACAGGAAAAGTATTTAACATCAATGAAAACTTAAACTGTCAGTCAAAATTCGTGATTTATCTCATAAACTGTAAATGTGGAGTTCAATACGTGGGAAGAACAATCCAACCCTTACATTGTCGATTAAACAAACATAGATCCAACTGCAAAAAGAAATTTTTACTCCACAGTATATCCAGACATTGCACACTAGCACATGATAGTGATTTTAACTGCTTCACCATCACCCCGATCGATCACATTAAGGAAAACCAAAGAGACCGTTATAATATTCTTTGCAGAAGAGAAATCTTCTGGATGTATAAACTCAAGACGTTAAAACCAACAGGTCTCAATGAAGTAACAGAGACCATTATGTAACTCCGTTTTCACAACCCTAAGAGCAACATATATAGGAATCATCCTATATATATATATACAAACGAATATACCAACATTTGTGCGCTATAATACAGGCAATTCTCTCACCCGTGGCTGCTGTGTATTCTTGTTCCGATCAATCTTCCTCGAACCGCACGGCTCCCTTCTCTGAGTCGGCAGCAGCGCTCTCTGCATGAATGACTCATACCCAGGAGCGTCAAATCACCATGACAACGATACACACCACTGACAGCTCTGAAAGAACGATACTCTAAAATATAAGCACCAAACATTTGAAGTACATATAAACAAAAAATAAACACCCCCATTGAATAAATACACATTTCAAAGATGCTCCATCTCTAATAGGCTTTTGTATATATTTCTACATATATTTCTACATGTTTCTAAATCATTTTTTCCATGATTATATATGAGATGCTTATTCTATCTTTTTGCACTAATTTTGAATATTAATGTAAAACGGGTCTGCTCTCTGATAGGGAACAACTTACACACTTCATTACCGCACTTTGCTAATATGACTCATACCTAGGAGCGTCATATCACCAGGACGATGATACACACCACTGACAGTTTGGAATAAACGATGTTTTAAATTGAAAATACAAAACAATAATAAAAAACTTCATACTACAACTAACGAATAAACACACTGCGGAGACATTCCACTTGAAATGCATCTATGATCTTTTTATACATACTTTTATACATATTGTCATTAATGTTTTTTAATCATTGTTTTATTTAATATTATTATTTTTATATTATTATCATTCTGTAAAAAAATGCTTATTCATATTTTTGAACCTACGATCCTTGTTTTGTATCTTTGTCTATACCTTTAATATGAATGAAAAACTGTTTTGTTTCTAAATGAATAATTTTTATTTTTATACCTCACTGCCGTACCTTGCTTACACAATTGACCTTTGACCTTTGACCTGTAACTTAACCCGGTACTGATTCCTAGGCCAGCTATAAATGCACAGTCATCATGAATAGACCTAACACTTGTACCTAACCTGACGAAGAGGCCGGTACGGCCTTGAAACACATTGTTGTTGTTGTTGTACAAATAAAAGCCATTTCCAGTACAGCTGCGCCCTCGGATATTCCGTTTTTTATCTCCCTATCTCCTGGATCTACATAGTGGATTTTTACCAATCTTCAAACCGGAATTTGGGCTGCAACTGTCTCTACCTAAGTCTAACTTGGACACGCACCTTGGGATGTTATGCTCCGAGCATAACAACATCAGGTCAGCACAATTGACCACTTTTTTCCTTTTGTTCTCACCTAATACAGGCTCATGCACTATGTGCGCTTTGTTTCCTTTTTCCCTATAGCGTGTTGATTGTCTTTGGCCACCATCAGGGCTCCTTCGATCTCCTCTTCGGTAGTATTAGCATCGCCAACATGGATCTCGGTCCACCAGGGTTTTGTTGTCATCTCAGGGGTAACTTGATTCTGGGTAGCTTGCTGGAACACTGTAGTCTCAGGGCTCCAGACATCTTGGAAGAAGACCTGTGAGAGCTTAGCAACTGGACGGTATTTACTCAGTACCACAGCCGTATCACCAATGTTCAGGAGGCGAATAGGTACCCTCCCATTAGAAACAGTCACTAGACTTCTGGCTGCTAGCACGGTCGGATGATCTTCCAGAAGAAGAGGTTCCACAAGGGCCTGGTAATCTTGACCTTGCAAACCTGGACGAGCTCGACACCACAGAATGGTTTCCGTCTCTGGTTCCAGAGTCACTGGTTGTGAATCCATGATGCGGGCACGGCAGATCTCACCCTTTTCATTCGTGAACCTCTGTTGGGCATTCAAGAGACGGATAGCATGCTGAATTGCATTTTGATTGGAGACAGGGACTGTAGAAAGTGCTCGGTGTAGGGCATCTAGCATCTCTTCATAGCAATTCCTAAGAACATTCATGCCCAGCACCACTGGTGGAAAGTCATCATCCCAGACGTTCACTACAATTACGCCTTGCTGGGGCAGTTCAGTTTCTCCCATCTGGATCGTGGGTTCCCAGTAGCCCCGATGGGGTATCGATTGTCCATTACTGGCTACAATGTTAAGCCACGTGTCTGGGGGTTGTATCAGCTGGTCGAGGTCCCAGTACTTCTCAAACCAACTTCTCTGCAGAGTGGTGACTTGAGAGCCAGTGTCCAGTAAGGCCAACAGTGGGATCCCATTTAGGTGGATCGTAATCACTGGACACTGCCCAATGTACCGGGGAATCCATTCTGGTGTTGTGGGACCTATTGGTCTTCCTCCCGAGGGGCGGTCCTCTGCCTCGGGGGATTGTCGTTTAACTGACGACATTCTCTTTCAATATGGCCAGCTCTTTGACACCTACGACAAATGGGTCTTCCGGTGGTATCAAATCTGTCAGAAGAGCGTCTACCCCAATTCCGGTAACTTTCCCCTTCTGATCGGTTACTGAACCTGTTACTGGAGTAGCGGCGGCTTTCTTTCTGGCGTTGCTCCATATCTTCCATTTTCTGGCACATTTTACTGAGGCTCTTGGTGAGGACAGCAATTTGGTCCCTCAGTTCACCAACTGGATCTTGAGCTTGCATGTGAGCACACTGAGCTAGTGCAACTTGACTTCCCGCTGCTGTAGGATGATCTACTTGCGACTCCGTAGGAGTCTCTATGGAATAGGGGAAAACTTTGGCTTGAACCGCTGCCGCTTCAGTCCCCAGGATTCTAATTGCGAGCTCTTTAAAGTCCAAGAAGATACAGCTTGGGTTCTGGGAGGCCAACATTCTGAGCTGACTTTTAAGAGCTTCAGATGCAGCTCCTTCAACAAACTGCTCCCTTAAGGCCTTGTCAGCCTCTGCAGCCTCTAAGGGTTCTACTTGCATAATTGCCCGCTGGGCCTCCTGCAGGGATAAAGCAAAGTCTCTCAATGACTCACCGGGCTGCTGCTTCTTTCCAAAGAATCTCATCTTGAGCTCTGCCACAGTCCTTACTTCAAATGTGGCACGCAATCGGTCCAGTATCTGTTCCACTGTTTTTTTTCTCTGTTCTGGGCCAGGATTTCACTTCTCTTAATGCTGCGCCCTCTAGTTGTCCTATCAATATCTCAACCCTCTGGTCTGTTGAGACAGGATACAAACGGAACATGGACAGCATCTTCTCTTTGAATTCCCTCAGGGAATGAACTTCGCCTTTGTAGCGAGGAAGCCATGGTGCTCCAAAGTAATAGGGCATAGTGAGTGGCATCACTTGCGCTGTTGGAGGTGACCCACTGGGGCTTGGAGAGCCGTTATCTCCGTCGTCAGACATTTTCTGCAATAAGTCCTACAGTAACCCCTAGCAACGGGTGTTCAATTTCAGGCTATGCACTAAGCCTCTTTTCCGGATATCTTTTCCGGTGTCTCTACACTGTTAACTGCCACTTTTTACTTTAAATCTCATTTACTGGCCTATTCAGGCACTCACCAGCTTTCTCTTAGCTGCTCCGCTGTTTTCGCGGGTTCTCTTGCGCAGCTCCTTGCCACTTCCAATATGGCGGCGACTTGGCGGGAAACTTTTATTCCGGCTGTAGCGAAATGTCTGTAACTCTGCTCCGGCTGCGATAATCTGGCTCCGGCTGTGGCGCATCAGCGCTGACTTAGTTCATAAGGCACAGAGGCCATAGATATCCTGTTCGTGACGCCAAAATGATATGTGGTGGCCCGTGGGTGGCGGGGAATGCAGGAACCCAAAATGGTGGATACTGGGCTCTCTGTCTTGTGTCACGGTGGTATTTTGCCTTGCAGGCCTTCCCACCTCCCAGGGACACACACACAGTGATGAGGGGGTTGCACAAGATGATGATGATGACTGTTGTTTCCCCCGGGGCACTCCCTTGGTGGCTGACTCCTGTCTGGTGTTATTTGGGGTGCCCTTGGTGTAGAGTGCAAATAGAAGACAGGAGACGGTGGTGGCAGTTAATCAGGAGAGCTTGCAGCACACTTTTACTTTTCAAGATGGAGATAGTACCATACAAATATGTCATCCAAATTCAGCTCAATCAGTGTAGCCCAATGCTAAATGCAGGAGTGCTATTATCTCTCTACTCACAGTCTCTCTTTCTGGACTCTTCTGGCTCCTTGAGCTGTTATTCCAATAAATCTCTTTAGGCCTGTCTTTCTCTGTAATCCGCAAATGGCTGAACTCAGGAGCACCTTCACTGTGCTTCCTGCTGCATCCACTCCTAGCTCACCACTCTAACCACTCCCTAATTAACTCCTCCCAGCTTCTGTTACATTATAGAAAAACACTCCGCATAGGCTGAAACACAATGTCATAACATTTCTGAACCTGTAGATGGCAGCATAACACAACACATGAAGACAAACATAGTTTTCATAGTAGTGCTCCTGTGGGACACTACAGTGACAGAGCCTCTTTAAATACACAGTGGCTGTGTTTTTTCAATGACTTTTTAACGACTTTTGTTGTGTGATATCACGCTTCAGCAAGTTATCATAAAGATGGCTACATCCGTACATACACGCGATCACATTGTTTGCATTTAATGGCATAAATTACATGATGCTTAGTACAATTTTTATAAACGCATCAATATCGTAAGTACTTTTGAAAAAATAAAAAACTTTTTGGGAAAGTCAAGTTTTGTTGTTAGCGACACTGTAGAAAAGACTTGTAACAACATGTAACTAAGAGATCTCATCCTCTAGGTGACCCAAGGGCTGCCTTTACCCACAATTTGTGTCAGGACTGGATCCGGATTTAACATGGGTTCATTTTTTCTGAATAATGTTTTGATATTTCTCCAAACTTTTGGCTCTATGCCGTTGAAGAAACTGGTAATTGATCTCTCGTGCTTCAGTATTTATTATTAAACAAGATGGATTATTGTGTCCTTTGTTTTGATGCCCTTCTTAACATCCATTGTTAACCCCTTCCCGACATTTGCCGTATAGGTACGTCATGGAAAGCATTGACTTCCCGCGTCTTGACGTACCTATACGCCGAATGTTTGGGACCGGCTCAGAAGCTGAGAAGCTGAGAAGCTCAGAAGCCTTCCATCACCGGATCTCAGCTGTATCTTACAGCTGACATCCGGCTGTAACGGTGGGGACCGAAATTAGCTTCGATCCCCGCCATTAACCCTTTAAGTGCAGCGCTCAAACGCGATCGCTGCACTTAAGGTGTTTGCAGCTCATCGGAACCCCAATAATGAAATTGCCGGGGTTCCGGTGGCTGCAATGGCAACCGGAGGCCTAATACTGGCCTCCCGGTCTGCCTAGCACCGAAGCCAGTCAAGATCTGCCCGGCGGCGGAGCCTGATAGGCTTCCGTAGCTGCTAGCAAGATGGCGCCGGGTCAGGAGCTGAGCCGGCGCCATCAGCGGTGGAAGTCAGCTGTACTGTACAGCTGACATCCACCTGTAACGGCAGGAACCGGAGCTAGCTCCGATCCCTGCCATTAACTCCTTCGATGCAGCAATCGAAAGCGATTGCTGCATCGTAGCGGTTACTAGCAGATCGCCTGCCCTGACAGGCAATCAGGGCTTGTGACTGCTGTTATGGCAACAGGAGACACAATGGTCTCCTGCTCTGCCATTACGGAAGCCGATTTAGGCCCTGCCGGGAGGCGAAGCCTAATCGGCTTGCTGTCAGTGAATGACTGACAGATCTAATACATTGCACTACATAGGTAGTGCAATGTATTAGAAAAAAAAAAAAATCTGACCGTTGGACCTTCAAGTCCCCTAGTGGGACTTGAGAAAAAGTGTAAAAAAAGTATAAAAAAGTGTAAAAAAAAGTGCAAAAAATAAAAGTTTGAAAACAATAAAAGTTTCAAGTAATCAAATAAAACACAATCCCCCTTTTACTCTTATCAAGTCCTTTATTATTGAAAAATAACAATAAACCATATGTATTTGGTATCGCCACGACCGTAACGACCGGAGGTATCAAAATATTATATTATTTATTGCACGCGGTGAACAGCGTAAAAAAAACCCGTAAAAAACGTTACCAGAGTTTCTGTTTTTTGGTCACTTTGCCCTACAAATATTAGAATAAAAAGTGATCAAAAAGTCGCACGTATCCAAAAATGGTACCTATAAAAACTATAGCTCGTCCCGCAAAAAAACAAGCCCTCATACAGCTCCGTCGACAAAAAAATTTAAAAGTTATGGTTCTCACAACTTGGCAACAGAAAAAATACATTCTTTTTACAAAAGTAATTTTATTGTGCAAAAAGTTGTAAAACATGAAAAAGTTCTATAAATTAGGTATCGCCGGGATCGTACTGACCCGCAGAATAAAGTTAACATGTAATTTATAACGCATGGTGAACGCTGTATACAAAAAACGAAAAAAGCTGTGCCAGAATTGCGTTTTTTGGTTTACCTGGCATCCCAAAAAATAGGATAAAAGGTGATCAAAAAGTTGCATGTACCCCAAAATGGTACCAATAATAACTACAGCTCGTCCCGCAACAAACCAGCCCTCATACCGCTACGTCTATGAAAAATAAAATTAGTTATGGCTCCAATAAGTCAGGAAATAAAAAAATATGCAGTTGTGCCCGAGGGGAACATTTCTTCTGTTTGAAGAGGCGATTTATCAAGGACCTAAAATTAGGGAACCAGGAAAGGGAGGGCCCAAACATATCCGCTGGAAGCGAGGGTGCCCGTATTATACCAGGACAACACTTCCCAGCAAAATTCCCCAAACTGCAAAGGCGCGGAGTGTGGACCAAAAGGGGGATAAGAAAGGACGCCATATATCAGTGCGACACTGGCCTGTGCAGAAAGGATTGTGTCACAGCGTAACACACATCTATGGATCATTTTATTGGGTTTTTTACCCCATTATTATACCACCTGACTATGCCCCTTTTATACCCTGCCCGGCTTACATATGCCCCCACATTATAAACGGAAACACCAGTAAGACTCCAAACAAAACTACTACCAAGCAAAATCCACGCTCCAAAAGCCAAATGGCATTTCCTCCCATCTGAACCCTACAGCGTCCCCAAACAGCAGTTTCCTTCCACATTTATGGCATCGTCATACCCGGGAGAACCCTTTTAGCAATTTTTGGGGTTTGTCTCTCCAGTGTCATAAGCTGGGCACGACATATTTGCTACTGAATGGCATATCTAGGGAAAAATATAAATTTTGAATTTGCACCATCCACAGCGCATTCATTTATGGAAAAGACCTGTGGGGTGAAAATGCTCACTACACCCCTTAATAAATGCCTTGAGGGGTGCAGTTTCCATAATGGGGTCACTTCTCAGGGGTTTATTTTTATTATTTCACATCAGAGCCTCTGCAGTTGTGAACCAATACTTTGTAAATCGCCAAATTAGGCCTCAATTTTAAATGGTACGCTTTCACTCCTGAGCCTGGTCGACTGTCCAGGCAAGAGATTAGGGCCACATGTAGTGTGTTTCTAAAACCAGGAAACCCAGCATAATAATTAAGAGCTGTCTTGTTATGATGGCACAAGCTGGGCACCGCATATTGGCATATCTATGGAAAAAAATTCCATTTTCACTCTGCAACATCGAGTGCACACCAATTTCTGCCAATCACCTGCAGGGTTAAAATGCTTACTACACCCCTAGGTAAATGCATTGAGGGGTGTAGTTTCCAAAATGGGGTCACTTCCGGGGGGTTTCCACTGTTTTGGGCCCACAGGCGCCCAGAAACCAATCCAGCAACATCTGCACTCCAAATGGCGGTCCTTCCCTTCTGAGCCCTGCCGTGTGCCCAAACAGCAGTTTATGACCACATATGGGGTATTGCCGTACTCGGGAGAAATTGCTTTACAAATGTTGGGTTCTTTTTTTTCCTTTATTTGTTGTGAAAATGAAAAAATTTGCGCTAAAGCTACGTCTTATTGAAGAAAAAGGATTGTTTTTATTTTCACTGCCCAATTCTAATAAATTCTATGAAACATCTGTGGGGTCAAAATGCTCACTACGCCCCTAGATAAATTCCTCAAGAAGTGTAGTTTCCTAAATGGTGTCACTTTTTGGGCGTTTTCATTGTTTTTTCCCCTCAGGGGCTTTGTAAATGTGACATGGCCTCTGCAAACCATTCCTGCTTAATGTGATCTCCAAAAGCCAAATAGCGCTCTTTCCCTTCTCAGCTTCGCCGTGTGTCCAAACAGCCGTTTATTACCACATGTGGGGTATTGTTTTACTCGGGAGAAATTGCTTTACAAATTTTATGGTGCTTTTTCTCCTTCAGTCTTTGTGGAAATGAGAAAAAATTAGCTAAACCTACATTTTCTTTTAAATAAGTTAGATTGTCATTTTCAGGGCCTACTTCCAATAATTTATGCAAAAAACCTGTGGAGTCAAAACACTCACTATACCCCTAGATAATTTCCTCAATGGGTGTAGTTTCCGAAATGGGGTCACTTGTGGGGGTTTTCCCCTGTTTTGTCCCCTCAGGGGCTTTGTAAATGTGACCTGGCCTCCGCAAACCATTCCTGCTAAATTTGAGCTCCAAAAGCCAAATAGCACTCTTTCTCTTCTAAGCCCTGCCGTGTCTCCAAACAACCGTTTATTACCACATGTGGGGTATTTTTTTACTCGGGAGAAATTGCTTTACAAATTTTACGGTGCTTTTTCTCCTTTAGTCCTTGTGAAAATGAGAAAAAAAATCGCTAAACCTACATTTTCTTTGAAAAAATGTTGATTTTAATTTTCATGGCCTACTTCCAATAATTTCTGTAAAAAACCTGTGCGGTCAAAATGCTCACTGTACCCCTAGATAATTTCCTTGAGGTGTGTAGTTTCCCAGATGGGGTCACTTTTGGGGGATTTTGACTGTTTTGGAACCGCAAGAGCCCTTCAAACCTGACATGACGCCTAAAATGTATTCTAACAAAAATAAGGCCCCAAAATCCACTAGGTGCTCCTTTGCTTCTGAGGCCGGTGCTTCAGTCCAGTAGCATGCTAGGGCCACATGTGGGATATTTCCTAAAACTGCAGAAACTGGGCAGCAAATATTGAGTTGCATTTCTCTGGTAAAACCTTCTGTGTTATAAAAAAAAATTGTATTAAAAATGTATTTCTGCAAAAAAATATGAAATTTGTAAATTTCACCTCTACTTTGCTTTAATTCCTGTGAAATGTGTAAAGGGTTAAGACATTTTCTAAATGCTGTTTTGAATACTTTGAGGGGTGAAGTTTTTAAAATGGGGTGACTTTTTGGGGGTTTCTAATATATAAGGCCCTCAAAGCCACTTCACAACTGAACTGGTCCCTGTAAAAATGGCCTTTTGAAATTTTCTTGAAAATGTGAGAAATTGCTGCTAAAGTTCTAAGCCTTGTGATGTCATAGAAAAATAAAAGGATGTTCAAAAAACAATGCCAAACTAAAGTAGACATATGGGGGATGTTAATTAGCAACAATTTTGTGTGCCCGAAGAGGGTTCACAAAATTATTCCTTTTCTGTATTACAATTCCCCTGTAACATAATCTCAAAGAAGGTAACAAAATCCATGGATGCCGAGCCTGTAACATTGTAAATTAAATATATTGGTTTTATTGTATTCCATAAATGGTGGTACAGACGCCACATCACGACCCCTAAACAAAAAAAAAGTCATCGATGTATCGTCCATTCCACACAATCCACTCGTAAAAGGGATTATTGGCTGAAAAAATGTTGTTCTCCCACCATGTCATAAACAAATTGTCCATGGAGAGGGAGAATTTTGACCCCATCAGGGCGTCTTCTATCTGCAATAAAATAACACTATCAAGGCAGAAGTAATTATGTGAGCGCAGATACTCCACTCACATTAAAATAAATTCTTGTAGATATTTGGAATACCTGGTGTATTTCCGCAAATGGAATTCCATTGCCTTGATTGCCGGAATATGTGGTATGCAGGCAGGCCCGCCATCAGAAATTTCTGGGCTTCATACAGTCAGTGGAATCCATTTGAGGAAATACATCTGGGTCCCCCATTATTAGGGGATTTGGAGAGGTGGCAACGGAAAGTCGTGGGATGGGAGCAGGACGCAAAGTGCCAGGGACTCTGTGAGCGGGCGGAGGAGTAGGCTAAGAGAACGGAAGGTGGCCGAGGCGGGAGTTGGGCCAGAGTGGATATGACGCTTGACCGGGGTCTGGGGAGGGGAAGGGGAGAGAGACCGGTGGAAAGGGGAGTGAGGCCGGTGGGAAGGGGAGAGAGACCGGTGGGAAGGTGGGAGAGAAGGGGCAACATAAAAAAATAATTAAACTGAATCTGCTGCTTTAAAACAGAGTCACTCACCAAGTTGCAGAGCTAGCCGCTGCTTCTGGCCCCTGCATGGGTCCCATTCCTTTCTACAAACCAATTACCGCTGATCATAACCTTGATGAGCGGCAGCTGCCCCCTTTATTTTACTTTTGTGGCCAGGCCCCTGACAGTATTACCAGCGGTACTACCCTGATGGAAGGACTGTTTGCAGGAGTACTAGCCAACTATGTCACAGATAACCCAAGTTTCAAGACCATGAAAAGTTATGGATTTTTGGCATCCCATGGAATATGGGAACAATAGGGAATTATATCAGTAAGTATTCAGCCTGTTTCTTGGCTAATACTTCTAATTCAATTCCTTCTTCTAGCAGATTTTTTAAAGGTTCTTTACATGTGGTGCTTGGTTTCGCCACAAGTTTGCGATATGTCGATTCATTGTCTAAAATGGTATGAACGTGTCTGGGTTATCTAGAACAACTCCTGCTCCATGCACTCCTAAGATTTGGAGGACACAGTTATACGCTGGATATATGGTGAGCACCTCTGTGTTTTCACCTTTAGCCCTTATGTGTATATAGTGAACCTTTTAGATGGTTAATCTTTACCCGCTAAGGTGGAAGGGTTGGTTCCAATGCCTAATTATGGTGGTGTCTGAGGAAATAAAGGTCCTTTTAGATGTCCCGATACTGACCATTAAAACCAGCGCCAATCGACGATACAGCGTATCACAAGGAGCAATCATCAGTAATGTATGGGGAAAACAATCGTTACTACACGAGACCCCGCACCGATCTGCCAGTCCAGCTGCCTCCGGGCACTGGACAACACTGCCGGAAGCAGATGGTTCCGACCACTGCATAGCGGCCGTTCAGCAGAACTGCAGCTCGGCCTCTATTCTTGTGTACCTTTTGTACCATTTGTGACCCGCTTAAAAACCTTTTACGATATGAATCTCAGTGTAAAAAATTCAAGTATCTAGTCTACAATAAAAAACAATGAGTGCTCTATACTTTTTATTAGCTTCAGTCACTTGCAGGCTGCACACCCATTAATTTCAATATAAAACAGAGTAGACTTTTATTTTTTGACGTGTCATTACATCTGTATATTATATGTGGAGTTGTTATTATACACCGTCTCTATGATCTGATGACGGGCATTTTCCCCAAACTGCACCACCATGCTGCCCATACACTGACTGTATAGTCTGTCTCGCCAGCTAAGTCCTTGGTCTCCGTCATCTAATGTTGACGGATAACTGGCATCGCTGGACTCCACCGGCCGGTGAGTCTGCACCTTGTTCACACTCCTCGATGTAGGCCTGAGGCTCGTTCGCAAGTCAGACTGCTAGCTCTGCCCCCTAGATGTTAATATTGATGTTCAAGTCTTGACAGCTGATATTGATGTTCACAACCATTGGATAGTACATGGGGAAGTGATCTACAACCTTGATGTCTCTGTCCTCAGCGGTTCATCCCTGATAAATGCATTTTATTTGTTGGCACTGCCGATGTAAAACCACTTGGTGGCCAGAATGGAGACGGCCCTTTCATTGGCTTTTCTGATATTACATGAGAAGCCTTCGCAGTGCAGTGTGGCCAGAGCTAGGCTGAGACTATATAAGTCCAGGTCTTACATGACATCATGGTTGATGGCATCTTTAAGAAATTCAACATGTCTGACTACAGCCTCCTTGTCCTCTGAGTTGACCAGACCGCTTGGGATCTGGAGGAGCATGGTCTTCATCAATTTTGGGTGGTTATGAGCCAGACAGCTGTAGATGGATTTCAGGTCATTGATGTTTGGAGAGATTTCCGTCCGGAAAAATCCCCAAATGTTGGCTCCTTTGATGTAGGAGAGGCAGCTCTGCAGAGATGAAGTACTGGCTGCTACTATCTCCTGGTTGTCACTATGTAATTTCAGGAGTAAAGTTGGTATACAGCTCCTGACTTTGTCTGTAAAATATCCAAATAGCAGAAGGCGGCAGCTCTCTGTCAGATCCCTTAACAGGTTTATGGCCGCAATCTGGACTTCTCCATCCGGATAGTCCATATGCTCCCGGGATATTTTAATGAATTGTTTACTGAGGACAGAAAGCTTCAGGCGTCTGATAATGGAGGACAGCGCCCTCAGTGCCGCCATGATGATCTTGATGCTGCTGGTTTTTGATAGTCTAAACTCCATGTGGGCAATGATCTTATTCTTGTAGCTCTCCACCAGTCTTGTAGCTCCGGTGGTGGCATTCCCCAGTGCCTCCATGGCGATGCTGCACAAGATGTTATCGTCCTCTTCTATGATCTTCAGCAGATGTTGGATTGCGCACTCTTGGTATTTCTGCTTTATAAGTCTTGGATGCTTCAAAGCCTCATTGAAGAACATAGCTGCTGTCATTTTGGCCTTTGGGTCCGCATTCTTCAGGGCATTGAGCAGAAACTGAAGGAAATCTTTTGTTATTTTCCTGCCAGATACCAGAGATGTCACAAGCATGTTCATCCCAATACGCTGCTTCTCTGTATCTTCCAGTTCCTTATTCTCCGCAGCAAATTGCTCCCTGTACTTTTCTAGGAGCTCGGCGTGAGGAAGGGTCTGTAACTCGTCATTGCCTGGCTCGGTCGGCTGGTTTTCCGATGATTCGGGTACAGTAAAGAATTCCAGGGCAACTTTGGTGGAGTCTTGAAGCTCAGCATGGACATCAGGCAACCAGGTGGAAATGTTGGCCTTCATGTTGCTTATGGCCTTCATAAGTTGCACTTTGCAGCTGCCACCCTTCACAATATATTCTTGGATGCTGCCGCATAAACGTCTTATAGCATAGCACAACGTCTCCTTAGATAGTTGGTCAGGAGCATTTTTGACCACTTGGCCCAGCACTGGCAGCATGTCCAAGATGTGTGGCATGATGACTGTAGCACACAGAGATGTCACTTCTGTCAAAGTGTCGACAATGGCAGCATTGAAATCCTCATAAACGATGTTGTATCTCAGTTCCCCGACCACCGCTTCAAGATGGAGGATGCTCAGCCAGACAATAACCTTCTTAGTCATGGCGTAGGAATAGTATTGTCCCTTCATGTACTCCACCTTCAAGTGCTCACATAGCACATTGATTATATATTCCTTCAGGTAGTGTGCCGCGTCTCTTCTGTACTGAATGACTCTGATGAAGAAGCGGCACATGGCGGCGTTGTATTGAGATGGTAACAGGCTACTCAGAATGGCTTTCTGAAACACATCCGTATAAGTGAAGAGATCTTCAGCCACCTTCTCCTGGATGAAATAAGGGACACAGGCTCCTAAGACGTCTTCTTCCACCAAATCCCAGGTGTCCAAAGCATTTCTGAGCTCTTGATTTGTGTCCACACAGAATGTCTGATGTTTTCTATTCATGATCTTCATATCCACAAATCTGCTGAGGCGAGAAATCATTGTGTGGTTACTTGTTTCTAAATCATCTTCCAAAAAGAAAATAGATTCTAGACTTCTCTGTCCTCAATTATCAGCCCCCTCCCCAATAAACATGTGATAACTGCATGAAGAGCGCCCTCCCAAGGCAGAGACAGGACAGTGCAGCCAGAGGAGACAGCGGCACTCCTCTACACTGCGCCCTCTGGTGGTGTAAGAATTTAAAGGTTTCAGAAAATGAAAGCCACATATAAGATTATATGTAATATTATATAGGATATTTTATTTGGGTAAATCAAAGATGGAGGATCATGGGTATAGTTGCGTTTCTTAATGAAATGTGTCTCATCAGTTTGCAAGATTCCTATTGTTTACCCTGATTCTCACAATAAATGACCCCGAGGTTCACAGGTATCTCTTACAGGTGCTAACCAGTAGTGTGAACCCAGTCTTACCCATGGACAAACTCAGGATGTCATAAATGCTAAAGGTGGTTGATAAGTGGCACCAGTATTCTATATCCGCATGTTACATGAGGGGGGAAGTTCTTTTTATCAGGAAGGTCACACTATTTGTCTCTAAGAGGGGCAGACAAGGGGGCATAAAAGACCCAAGCATGACATGAGGGCAGCCACTTGGGAGGCCACTTGAGGAGGGACATACTGGAAAGGAGACTTCCTGGAGTGTGGGGAGACCATGGATGGTAACTATAACCTGTCATGTAATTGTTGATGATAAGGAAAAAGTGTCTCTGTAAAGTTTCACTCTTTATAAAATATACATTTTCATACACTCAATCTTGTATTTCATTTATTGCGCCTGACCTTAGAATCTAACCCAGTAAGAGGGTGAAAGAGAAACATTCTTACAGGGGCAGCACATGGAACTCGCTGCATTACTTCACAAGAAACATTCTACATGTTCTCCTCTTACCTTTGAATCGTGGATCTGAAGCTTCTGGATAAAGCAAGATTTCTAGAAGTCACAGGACTCAAGAAAAAGTCAAGTGAGAGCGACGTACCAAAAAGCAAGAAACTATTGGTCTATAGCGGCTCAACGGAATGTGACTGATCTGCAGCTTTTATAGAGAAGGTGAATTATGACATCACTGATGACCTCACACTTACCTTACATTCTAACACACATCAAATGTTTTTTGTTTTTTTTCACATATCTTTATTGAATTTCAGTAATAAAAACATTACAACATTTCAATATCCAGTGATTATAAATATCATAATGCTCAACAATTTATCTGCACAATTTACATCAGGCAACATATAGCTCCCCAATCCCATCCCCCTTCCACCCCAAAGATCATTAAGTACCATAATATTATAACCTTCTTATGATAAAATAATAATTATACCTTCCTATAGAACACCAATCAATTCCATATCCCCAATATTTCCTCCCACTTTTTTATACAATTTTTCTTGTCTGCTCTTATTTTCTCATATTCTTTAATTCTCTTAACCAACTTCAACCAATCCATAACAATTGGGGATTTACCAGCCATCCAATTTCTTGCAATTATTATTTTTGCGTAAAAGAGAACATTAACCCCTTTGTGCACCGTGACGTGCTATTACATCCGGGTGCGGGTGGTGATGTTTAGAGTGCGCTCCATATGCTGCGTGTGTCGGCTGTGTTTTACAGTGGACACCCGGGACTAACAGTCGGGAGCAGTGATCGTGCTGTTCCTAGCTGTTTAACCCCTCAAATGCTGCGGTCGATCGCGAGCATCTGAGGCATTGAAAAAAGGGGGGCGGCCCCCTCTCACATTTCATCACCCCCCCAGTTAGATCAGGGGGTGACAATGATTGTAATGGCAGCTCATGGGCCTAATGATGGCACCCAGAGCAGCCTTCACTTAACTTAAAGAGGCTCTGTCACCAGATTTTGCAACCCCTATCTGCTATTGCAGCAGATAGGCGCTGCAATGTAGATTACAGTAACGTTTTTATTTTAAAAAAACGAGCATTTTTGGCCAAGTTATGACCATTTTTGTAGTTATGCAAATGAGGCTTGCAAAAGTCCAAGTGGGTGTGTTTAAAAGTAAAAGTCCAAGTGGGCGTGTATTAGGTGCGTACATCGGGGCGTTTTTAATACTTTCACTAGCTGGGCGCTCTGATGAGAAGTAACATCCTCTTCTCTTCAGAACGCCCAGCTTGTGACAGTGCAGATCTGTGACGTCACTCACAGGTCCTGCATCGTGACGGCCACATCGGCACCAGAGGCTACAGTTGATTCTGCAGCAGCAACAGCGTTTGCAGGTAAGTCGATCTTACCTGCAAACGCTGATGCTGCTGCAGAATCAACTGTAGCCTCTGCTGCCGATGTGGCCGTCACGATGCAGGACCTGTGAGTGACGTCACAGCGTGATCTGCCAGAAGCTGGGCGTTCTGAAGAGAAGAGGATGATACTTCTCTTCACAGCGCCCAGCTAGTAAAAGTATTAAAAACGCCCCGATGTATGCACATAATACACGCCCAGTTAGACTTTTACTTTTAAACACACCCACTTGGACTTTTGCAAGCCTCATTTGCATAATTACAAAAATGGTCATAACTTGGCCAAAAATGCTCGTTTTTTTAAAAATAAAAACGTTACTGTAATCTACATTGCAGCGCCTATCTGCTGCAATAGCAGATAGGGGTTGCAAAATCTGGTGACAGAGCCTCTTTAAGCCTGTAAAAATGACAATATACTGCAATACGTTAGTATGATCGCCGGTTCAAATCCCCTAGGGAGGCTAATAAAGTGTGTAAAAAAAGTGCAAAAAAGTTTTTAGTAGTGAAAAAAATTAAAAACAAATAGTTAAAAAAACCTTTTCCCATTTTCCCCCTAAAGTAATGTAAAAAATAAAAAAAGTTAACAAAATTGGTATTGCTGCATGCGTAAAAGTCTGAACTATTACAATATAGCGTTATTTAATGGGAGGCGCGAGAACAGCACCGGCGGACGTCATTGCTCATCAGCGCATGGGTCGGCAGCCCGCGCTGATGCGCTCCCCTCCCCCGCTCCCCTCTTAGACGATGGGGATACAGCGGTGGGGGGAGAGCTGTTGATGTCTGCCCCTGCTGTAATAAAGCAGAGGGCTTCGGGGGGAGCGGCGGCTGCTCAGGCTAGGTCACCCCGCCGCTCCCGTAGAACTCGCCCACCAGAGCGCCTTAGTCCAGACATGGCCCCGCGGGCCCGGCGTCGCAGGGGGAGCCCTTCAAGGGACGCTGCAGGCCAGGCTGCTGGGACGGGCGCTTCCTCCCAGGGCCTGCGTCCTGGCAGGAATCCCCAGCCGCGACGGGGCTCGGCGGTTACCAAGGAGTCGCAGGCCGGGCTCCATGTCACACCCCTGCCTTCAGCTGCTGTGTTCGGAGGGCAGTAGATGGCCGCCCCGCATGGTGATGTTCTGGCCAGGGGGCAGGCTTCCTCGAGAGCATCGGTGAGGACGCCAAGATCAGCGAAGACGACGAGGCAACAGGTCCGGTCGGAAGTCTGGGTCCCTGCGGTCGGGCGGCAGGTTGCCGGCCCATCGGTCAGCGTGCCGGGATCCCCGTGTCGTAGATGTCGGTGCGAGTACCAGTCGGCGGCGAGAGAGGATTTGGAAGATTGAGAGCTGGATGAGTCGCATCGCGGTCAGGATTTTCCGGCTGGCGGGAATACAGCGCCAGGGCAGCCTGGTGAGTGTGTAACTCCTACGTTACCGTATCCAGCAATTTTCATGTCGGGTGTTGGGGGTGGTTCAGCGAGCGGTGTAGCGGCTGTCGGTAGTGGCGTTGCCGGGCGCGATGGTTTAACAGATTTAGTGGGTTGTTTGCGCGAGCTAGTCGGTCGCTTAAATAGGACAGCGGCGCCGGTAGCGCCGGCTGGGTCTCCTGTGTTGGTATGGGAAGGGCCCATGGTCGGGGAGGTCCCGGGGGTGGCAAAGGAAGCGGTAGCAGTGTCGGTCCAAACCGAGGCGCTGAAGGATGGGGATAGGATTCGGCTTGATGATCGCGCTCGGGGCGAGGTTTACGTCTGTTTCGAGGGCCCGTTAGGGGCTCACCTGAAGCAAGAGGTACGCAAACGGATTTGGAAGGATGAATACGTGGAGATATTTTCTCTTCTGCCGCTTGCAAAGTTCAATTTGGATAAGGGCAAGCGGGACGAGAGTAAGAAAGAGGAAGAAGAACGCCGGCGGTATAGGCTTATCCCGCAGACGTTCGCCAACTGGTCGCAAGCTTTCGCTATTTTGGCAAGTGTGATCGGGGAAAAGGCGCCGGAAAATTGCTCGGCGTTGTTTTGTTACTTTGATGCCATCGGGGAGGCCTATCGGGCGTACAGGGGCCAGGCGTGGTTGCGGTATGATGAGCAATTTCGCCAGCGGAAGGCGGTCCCGACGGCGATCCGGTGGGATCAAAAGGATATTGCGTTGTGGTTGCGGGTTACGGCGCAGGCTAAGCAGTCCTTTCCCGGGAGTGTTGGCCAAGGGTGCCAGTCTAGTCAATCCGGGCAAGGTTCCGGGTCAAAACTGGGGTTCTGCTGGCAATTCAACGATGGCCAGTGTAAGTTCGGGGCCACCTGTAAATTTAAGCATGTCTGTTCGGAGTGCAATGGCTCCTCACACGGGTCCTCAAAATGTATGCGGAAGGGTAGGCGGTCAGGCCCTCAGTCCGCTTCAGTTGGTCAAGGGGCGGTCGCCGGTGAGGGTGGAAAGGATGCCCCCGTATCTAAGTGAATATCCGGATAGGGTTGTGGCCACGTTAATTTACGAGGGGTTTTTGTTTGGTTTTGTTATCCCCCTCCTCCATATGAGGTTCCGGTGACACGGCGCAACCTTAAGTCAGCTTATCTGCACTCGGCGGTCGTTTCAGAAAAGCTTTTGAAAGAGGTGTCTTTGGGTCGGATGTCCGGTCCTTTTGATGAGCCGCCGATTGAGAATCTAGTGGTATCACCCTTGGGAGTTGTGCCAAAGCGGGAGCCTCACAAATTCCGGTTGATACAGCATTTGTCGTTTCCCAGGGGAGTGTCGGTGAACGATGGGATAGATCACGAGTTATGTTCGGTTATTTACACTTAGTTTGACAAAGCGGTGGCGTTAGTGCGGGAGGCGGGGCCCGGTGCGTTGTTGGCAAAAACTGACATTGAGTCGGCCTTTCGCTTGCTGCCGGTACATCCAGATAGCCAACGGCTGTTGGGTTGCTTCTGGAACGGGGGGTTTTATGTTGATAGGTGTCTTCCAATGGGGTGCTCCCTTTCTTGCGCATACTTCGAGGCGTTTAGTAGCTTCGTGGAGTGGGTGACGAAGGGTGTGGCCGGGGTCGATTCCTTAATACATTATCTTGATGATTTTTTGTGCGTAGGCCCTAGCGGGTCCCCGTTTTGCGGGAATTTATTGTATTCCTTGCAGAAGGTTGCGACGGATTTCGGATTCCCTTTGGCGCCTGGAAAGACAGAGGGCCCGGTATCTACCATCTGTTTTTTGGGGATCCAAATTGATTCGGTGGCAATGGAGTGCAGGCTGCCTGAGGATAAATTATTGCCATTGCGACAGGAGGTCAGGCGGGCTTGTCAATTGAAGAAGATCACGTTGCGCGATCTTCAGTCGCTGCTTGGAAAGTTGAACTTTGCCTATCGAATTATGCCAATGGGTAGAGTTTTTAGCAGGAGGTTGGCGTCAGCGACGGTGGGGATTCGGGCGCCCCATTATTTTGTGAGGATTGGTGGGGATCACAGGGCGGACCTGCGGGTCTGGGATGAGTTCCTTGGGCAGTATAATGGTAGATCATTGTGGATGTCGCAGGTACAGGAGATGGGAGAGTTGGAACTGTTTACTGACGCGGCAGCGTCTGGTGGTTTTGGCGCGTATGCAGGAGGACAATGGTATTGCTGATGCTCTTTCTCACTCGCAGTGGGATCGTTTTCGGCAAATGGCAGCGGGAGCGGAGCTGGTCGGTTTGGCTTGCCCGGAACATCTCTGGGGTCTGATTTCGGTCCCGTGGAACGGTTGATTGAAAGGTTATTGGCTAGCTCGACGTGGAGCGCTTATTCGGCGTGTTGGCAGCAGTGGGAGGAGTGGGTAAGAGTGTTGGGTAACGTCAGCACGGCGCAAGACAGGTTGGTGGCGTTATTGTACTGGTTGGGGGATGCTGGGGAGGCGGGGTTTTCCCCGGCAAAAGTGAATCGTTTTGTTGCTGGTTTGGCGTTTGGATTCAAATTACGGGGTTTCCAGGATGTGACAAAACATTTTTTAGTACGGCAAGCTTTAAAAGGTCTGCGTTGGGGTAGGGCGGTAGCAGATCAGAGGTGACCCGTTTCTTTTTCCCTGCTTGGGTCGTTGGGTGCATCGCTGGGGGCTGTTTGTAATTTGCCTGATGAGGTAGTTTTGTTCCGGTTGGCTTTTTCCCTCGCGTTTTTCGGAGCACTCAGAATTGGGGAGTTGGTTTCTCCTAGTGCGGCTAGAGCTGGGGGATTGCGACAGGCTGATGTGGGTCTATATGAGGATAGATTTGAGTTGTTTTTGCAGCGGTCCAAGACTGATCAAGCAGGTCGGGGTAAGCGGATAGTGTTGTTTGCCCTCCCAGGGTCGGCAATGTGTCCAGTCGCTTGTATGGCGGTTTTTAAGCCACTGGTTGGGGGGCCTGAGGCGCCATTGCTCCGTCATAATAATGGCTCGTTTTTGTCCAGGTATCAATTTGGTGCAGTGTTTAAAAAATGCTTGACTGCGGTTGGCGTAGGGCAGGGGTATTACTCGTCTCACTCGTTCAGGATTGGCGCTGCTACTGAAGCGGGGCGGTGGGGGCTGGATGACGAGGGTGTGCGGCGCATAGGCCGGTGGGAGTCCAATAGGTTTCGGACTTATGTGCACCCTCATTTGTTGTGAGTCGGTCAGGTGTTTTGATTGTTTGACATGTGCGGTTTTGTTTCTCTTTTCAGATCATCAACCTTGCTTAGTGTGGATTTTAGGACATTCTTTTGTGCACTGGGGGGCATTGCGGGCTCACGTTCGCCCAGATGGCCGCCAGCTTCGCATTCCGCGGCACGATGCGGTTGTACACTGGCTGGGCTTCCGAGGTATGTTGTGGAGCCGGGTACTTGCTGAGTTTCAGACATACTCTCAGTTAGACAGGGTTCCGGAGTTTCTGGTGTTACATGTGGGGGGGAATGATCTGGGGGTGCGCCCGTTTCGCGAGTTAGTGCGGGATATTAAACACGATCTATTGAGTTTATGGGTATCTTATCCTCAACTGGTGATTGTTTGGTCGGACATCGTTCCGAGGAAGTTTTGGCGTTTGGCAAGATCGGTCGAAAGGGTTAACAAAGCCTGCATTAAGGTAAACTACGCGGTGTCACGTTTTGTTGCTAAGCATGGGGTCATTTGTGTTCGTCACAAGGATTTGGAGTCAGGGGTCGGTAATTATTGGAGAAGTGATGGGGTACATTTGACCGAGGTTGGAATTGATATGTGGAGCCCGGCTTTAGCAGAAGGAATTGAGAGGGCGGTGGTGGTTTGGAGGGACTCACAGGCTTGAGGTGGTCAAGGCCTGTTTCGCTGTGGCGGGGGGAGTCCTTGAGGTTGGTCAGTACAAAATGGTGGGGGGGTCGCATCGGGGGTATGCGTCCCCCAAAATGGTACATCATTTGAAGACTTCATAGGGTGTTATCTCTTTGAAGTGGTCTTCTGGAGGTTGGAGCCATCTGCAGGGGTGAGCGGTGCTTCCGAGCTGGTTTACGGCTGGAGGTAAATAGTTGGTGGTGGTTTTCAGATGGCTAATTTAAAGGAAATCGGAAAAAATGGCTTCAAGGACTTTCCCTGCTCTGTTTAGTGTTAATTGACCCACGTTGGGTCATGTGAATTATAGTAGGAATTCTCTGGTCGAATTCCTAAAAGAGTTATCCGAATGTTTCGGATTAAATTGCATTTAATTTATGTTAAATAAATAAACGGCTGCTGTAGCCATTTCACATCCAACCTCGGTTGTCACGTGTCTTTATTGGGAAGGGGGCGAAAGAAGGGGAATAAAGGTAAAATGGTTAATCAGCACATGACTCTACTTAGGCTAGTCAAGCAGAGGCTGGACGGCAGCACGGAGGGCTTAACGGGAAGCCTCCATGACTGCCGTAGGAGGGAGGGTTCAACCAATAGGAAGACAGGTGGGTGAAGTAGGAGGGGGAGTGGGCAGGAGCCGGGGTGTGGTAACTGTTCCTCCCGCTGTTTTCGGCATTGAGCCGGAAGCAGCGGGAGGAGAAACAAGAAAAATTAGTTCCCACCCACCCGCCCTGAATTAGGTCCGGTTATGAGATCAGGGTGTGGGTTTATCTGTTTTCGTGTTTTGAAGTATGCTTATGTAACTTGTGTTTGTTTTATTTCTTTTAAGCAGGTCCGGGTGTCATGGCAGCTGGCGGGGGGAGTCCTTGAGGTTGGTCAGTACAAAATGGTGGGGGGGGTCGCATCGGGGGTATGCGTCCCCCAAAATGGTAGATCATTTGAAGACTTCATAGGGTGTTATCCCTTTGAAGTGGTCTTCTGGTGGTTGGAGCTATCTGCAGGGGTGAGCGGTGCTTCCGAGCTGGTTTACGGCTGGAGGTAAATAGTTGGTGGTGGTTTGCAGATGGCTAATTTAAAGGAAATCAGAAAAAATGGCTTCAAGGACTTCCCCTGCTCTGTTTAGTGTTAATTGACCCACGTTGGGTCATGTGAATTATAGTAGGAATTCTCTGGTCGAATTCCTAAAAGAGTTATCCGAATGTTTCGGATTAAATTGCATTTAATTTATGTTAAATAAATAAATGGCTGCTGTGGCCATTTCACATCCAACCTCGGTTGTCATGTGTCTTTATTGGGAAGGGGGCGAAAGAAGTGGAATAAAGGTAAAATGGTTAATCAGCACATGACTCCACTTAGGCTAGTCATGGTTTGCGGAGGCCATGTCACATTTACAAAGCCCCTGAGGGGACAAAAGAGTGGAAACCCCCCACAAGTAACCCCATTTTGGAAACTACCCCCATTGAGGAAATTATCTAGGGGTATAGTGAGCATTTTGACCCCACAGGTTTTTTGCAGAAATTATTGGAATTAGGCCCTGAAAATGTAGGTTTAGCTAATTTTTTCTCATTTCCACAAGGACTGAAGGAAAAAAAAGCAGCACAAAATTTGTAAAGCAATTTCTCCCGAGTAAAACAGTACCCCACATGTGGTAATAAACAGATGTTTGGACACACGGCAGGGCTTAGAAGGGATGGAGCGCCATTTGGCTTTTGGAGTTCACATTTAGCAGGAATGGTTTGCGGAGGCCATGTTGCATTTACAAAGCCCCTGAGGGGACAAAACAGTGGAAACCCCCCCCCCCCACAAGTGACCCCATTTTGGAGACTACCCCCATTGAGGAAATTATCTAGGAGTATAATGAGCGTTTTGACCCCACAGTTTTTTTGCAGATATTATTGGAAGTAGGCCCTGAAAATAAAAATCTACATTTTTTTCAAAGAAAATGTAGGTTTAGCTAATTTTTTCTCATTTCCACAAGGACTGAAGGAGAAAAAGAACCACAAAATTTGTAAAGCAATTTCTCCCGAGTAAAACAATACCCCACATGTGGTAATAAACGGTTAGAGAAGGGCTGAGAAGGGAAAGAGCGCTATTTGGCTTTTGGAGCTCAAGTTTAGCAGGAATGGTTTGCAGAGGCCATGTCACATTTACAAAGCCCCTGAGGGGACAAAACAGTGGAAACCCCCCACAAGTGACCCCATTTTGGAAACTACACCCATTGAGGAAATTATCTAGGGGTATAGTGAGCGTTTTGACCCAACATAATTTTTGCATAAATTATTGGAAGTAGGCCCTGAAAATGACAAAGCACCACAAAATTTGTAAAGCAATTTCTCCCGAGTAAAAAAATGCCCCACATGTGGTAATTAACGGCTGTTTGGAGACACGGCTTGGCTTAGAAGGGAAAGAGCACTATTTGGCTTTTGGAGATCACATTGAGCAGGAATAGTTTGCGGCGGCCATGTCACATTTGCAAAGCCCCTGAGGGGAAAAAACAATGAAAACGCCCAAAAAGTGACACCATTTAGGAAACTACACCTCTTGAGGAATTTATCTAGGGGCGTAGTGAGAATTTTGACCCCACAGATGTTTCATAGAATTTATTAGAATTGGGCAGTGAAAATAAAAACAATCCTTTTTCTTCAATAAGACGTAGCTTTAGCGCAATTTTTTTTCATTTTCACAACAAATAAAGGAAAAAAAAGAACCCAACATTTGTAAAGCAATTTCTCCCGAGTACGGCAATACCCCATATGTGGTCATAAACTGCTGTTTGGGCACACGGCAGGGCTCAGAAGGGAAGGACCATTGCTGGATTGGTTTCTGGGCGCCTGTGGGCCCAAAACAGTGGAAACCCCCCAGAAGCGACCCAATTTTGGAAACTACACCCCTCAATGCATTTACCTAGGGGTGTAGTGAGCATGTTAACCCTGCAGGTGTTTTGTAGAAATTAGTGTGAACTCGATGTTGCAGAGTGAAAATGGGATTTTTTCCACAGATATGTGGACAATATGTGGTGCCCGGCTTGTGCCACCATAACAAGACAGCTCTCTAATTATTATGCTGGGTTTCCTGGTTTTAGAAACACCCTACATGTGGCCCTAATCTCTTGCCTGGACAGTCGACCAGGCTCAGGAGTGAAAGCGTACCATGTAAAATTGAGGCCTAATTTGGCGATTTACAAAGTATTGGTTCACAACTGCAGAGGCTCAGATGTGAAATAATAAAAATAAACCCCTGGGAAGTGACCCCATTATGGAAACTGCACCCCTCAATGCATTTATTAAGGGGTGTAGTGGGCATTTTCACCCCACAGGTCTTTTCCATAAATGAATGCGCTGTGGATGGTGCAAATTAAAAATTTATATTTTTCCCTAGATATGCCATTCAGTGGCAAATATGTAGTGCCCAGCTTATGCCACTGGAGACACACACCCCAAAAATTGCTAAAAGGGTTCTCCCGGGTATGACGGTGCCATATATGTGGAAGGAAACTGCTGTTTGGGGACGCTGTAGGGTTCAGATGGGAGGAAACGCCATTTGGCTTTTGGAGCGTGGATTTTGCTTGGTAGTAGTTTTGTTTGGAGTCTTACTGGTGTTTCCGTTTATAATGTAGGGCATATGTAAGCCGGGCGGAGTATATAAGGGGCATAGTCAGGTGGTATAATAATGGGGTAAAAAAAAACAATAAAATGATCCATAGATGTGTGTTACGCTGTGACACAATCATTTCTGCACAGGCTGGTGTCGCACTGATATATGGCGTCCTTTATTATCCCCCTTTTGATCCACACTCCGCGCCTTTGTAGTTTGGGGAATTTTGCTAGGAAGTGTTGTCCTGGTATAATACGGGCACTGTCGCTTCCAGCGGATATGTTTGGGCCCTCCCTTTCCTGGTTCCCTAATTTTAGGTCCTTGATAAATCGCCTCTTCAAACAGAAGAAATGTTCCCCTCGGGCACAACTGCATATTTTTTTATTTCCTGACTTATTGGAGCCATAACTAATTTTATTTTTCATAGACGTAGCGGTATGAGGACTGGTTTGTTGCGGGACGAGCTGTAGTTATTATTGGTACCATTTTGGGGTACATGCAACTCTTTGATCACCTTTTATCCTATTTTTTGGAAGGCCAGGTAAACAAAAAAATGCAATTCTGGCACAGCTTTTGTCTTTTTTTTTATACAGCGTTCACCATGCGTTATAAATTACATGTTAACTTTATTCTGCGGGTCAGTACGATTCCGGCGATACCTATTTTATAGGACTTTTTTATGTTTTACAACTTTTTGCACAATAAAATTACTTTTGTAAAAAGAATGTATTTTTTCTGTCGCCAAGTTGTGAGAACCATAACTTTTTAATTTTTTTGTCGACGGAGGTGTATGAGGGCTTGTTTTTTGCGGGACGAGCTATAGTTTTTATAGGTACCATTTTTGGATACGTGCGACTTTTTGATCACTTTTTATTCTAACATTTGTAGGGCAAAGTGACAAAAAAACAGAAACTCTGGTAACGTTTTTTACGGGTTTTTTTTACGCTGTTCACCGCGTGCAATAAATAATATAATATTTTGATACCTCTGGTCGTTACGGTCGCGGCGATATCAAATACATATGGTTTATTATTATTTTTCAATAATAAAGGACTTGATAAGAGTAAAAGGGGGATTGGGTTTTATTTGATTACTTGAAACTTTTATTGTTTTCAAACTTTTATTATTTGCACTTTTTTTTACACTTTTTCTCAAGTCCCACTAGGGGACTTGAAGGTCCAACGGTCAGATTTTTTTTTTTTTAATACATTGCACTACCTATGTAGTGCAATGTATTAGATCTGTCAGTCATTCACTGACTGCAAGCCGATTAGGCTTCGCCTCCCGGCGGGGCCTAAATCGGCTTCCGTAATGGCAGAGCAGGAGACCATTGTGTCTCCTGTTGCCATAACAGCAGTCGCCAGTCCTGATTGCCTGTCAGGGCTGGCGATCTGCTAGTAACCGCTACGATGAAGCAATCGCTTTCGATTGCTGCATCGAAGGGGTTAATGGCAGGGATCGGAGCTAGCTCCGGTTCCTGTCGTTACAGGTGGATGTCAGCTGTACAGTACAGCTGAGATCCGGTGATGATGGCACCGGCTCATCTTCTGAGCTGGTCCCAAACATTCGGCGTATATGTACGGCAAGATGCGGGAAGTCAATGCTTTCCATGACGTACATTTACGGCAAATGTCGGGAAGGGGTTAAAGGTTATGAACACCTTTTGAAACTTTTTTTTTTTTTAAATGTCAGTCAGTGTGTTTTGTGCAACTTTATAATTAGTTTTTATTAAAAAATCTTTTTACTTTTTGAGATACAGCTGCTCTGTTACCTGTATACAGAGAAGCTGTATCCTACGCTGAATACTGAACTTGTCAGGTCTGTGGGACTGATGGGTTCAGTGTCAGCGGGTCCTGTGTGTCCTGTGTGTCTGACATGCTGGATCCACCTGTAATACATCACATCTAAGTTAGATGTGATAGATTATAGGTGGATACAGTCGACTACTCTATTGATACCGCCAATAAAACGAAAACCTTGTGAAACGGAGACAAACAGAAACCATTAGCAACGGAAGCGTTACCATTGAAATGGTAACAGAATGCTATGGTTTCCGTTTGGTTTCCGTTCGTAGGTTCCCCTGACGGAAAGGTCTGACGGAACCCATGAACGGAACCACGATGCAGGTGAGAACGAAGCCTAATTATTACTGTATGATCTTTACAGATGGTGGAGGGTACTATTTTTTGGGGTATAAGCAACTCCCAGAATATGATTACCATAATTCTGGTCATACTGGAAGCTGCTAACCTGACTTTGCAAATGATCTCTGTACTGAAATGTATTTGTACTGAGCTTTGTTCTGGTCCTGTATTCATGTACTGAGCTTGGTTCTGGTGCTGTATATATCTAATGAGATTTGTTCTGGAACTGTACATATGTAATGAGCTTGGTTCTGGTGTTGTGTATAGAACTATATTGCTTGTAAAATGTACAAATGTTTTTATGCTCGGGTTACATAAAAAAAATTTGGAAAATAAATGACACGTCATTGATTGGTAGAGAAAACAAACATGGCGAGGGTGGAAGGAGATGTTGGGAAAGAGGTTGGGGGGGGGCGCCAAACTGAATCTTTGCCCCGGGTACTGGAGAACCTAGCTACGACCTCTGCTATGTGTGTTGTATGTATGTGTCTGTGTGTGTGTGTGTGTGTGTGTGTGTGTGTGTGTGTGTGTGTGTGTGTGTGTATATGTTCCAGTATGTGTGTGTATATGTGTACATATGTCTCTATGTTAGTGTATATATATTTATGCCTCTGTGTGTGTTTATATATGTGTGGGTATACTCAGGGCCGTCGTCAGCACCCGGCGAACCCGGGCAAGTTCCAGGGCCCATTACCCTTGGGGGGGCCCACTCGGCCGCCGGGTGCTGTCGCTGCTGTCATCACGGCATCACTGTCCATATATGGACAGTCCGTGAAATTCATGGACAGTCCGTGAAATGAGAGGACTTTTGGAAACTGTCCGGAATAAAAAGAATGCGTCCGTGATTTCTATATTTTTTTGTTGTGCAAGGAGCTGCACATATGCCAATTGTGGCTGCGTGATGACCTCTCATGTAGAACATTGTTAGCAGCCTTCCCAGCCTCCGCGCACCACGTCTGGTCTGTAGGACTAGCAGGGGCCTCCTACCCGCCAGAGAGGACAACGGAGAGGAGGAAATCCGACAGCGGAGAGAGTGCGGCTTGGCTGGGACCTGACAGGTGACACAGGAGAATCTATGCAGAGCAGGACGCTGGGCTGCCGTTACTTCAGCTTGTACTGCTGATATGTGAAGCCCCTGCCTGGTGGCTTGCTCTGTATCTAATTCACTGCCCAGCAGCTGTACAGGTCAGCAGCACCCGGCTCCTTCACTGTGTCTGCACCACTGACCTGCATAGCTGCTGCTGCTGCTAAAATGTCTACTAAACCCTGTACAGCCCAGTACTCCCTTGATAGCCCCTTCAGTTCCTAATCTCCCTCTGTACACCCCTCCCCCCAGCACTGGAGCACCACCCCGTGCTGAAGAAGTCAGAGGAGACAGAAGTTGCCGAAGAAGCAGTCTACAGGAAGGAGATAAGTGTCAATGTGTCTAAAGACAAAGAGGTGACTGGAGTGTGACTCAATGTATGTATGTATGTATGTATGTATGTAGTGTGTGTGTAATGGCTCTATATGTGTGTGTATATGTAGTTTGTGTGTGTATGTAATATTTGTGCGAGTGCGTGTGTATATTTGTGTGCATTTTGTATATATATGTAGTGTGTGTGTAGTGTATGTGTGCAGTATGTATGTGTGCAATGTGTGTATATGTAGTATGTGGGCAGTATGCATGTATGTATGTATGTATGCAGTATGTATGTGTGCAGTATGTATGTGTGCAGTGTGTATGTGTGCAGTGTGTATATGTGCATTGTGTGTATATGCAGTGTGTGGGCAGTATGTTTGTATGTGTGCAGTATGTATGTATGTATTTATTCAGTATGTATGTGTGCAGCATGTATGTATGTATGTATTTATTTATTCAGTGTGTATGTGTGCAGTATGGATGTGTGCAGTATCTATGTGTGTATGTGTGCAGTATGTATGTGTGTATGTATGTATGTATATGTGCAGTATGTATATGTGTGCAGTATGTATATGTGCATTGTGTGTATCTGTAGTGCATGGGCAGTATTTATGTATGTGTGCAGTATATATATGTGCAGTGTGAGTATATGTAGTGTGTGGGCAGTATGTGTGTGTGCAGTATGTATGTGTGCAGTATGTATGTATGTATGTGTGCAGTATGTATGTATATATGTATGCAGTATGTATGTGTGCAGTATGTATGTGAGCAGTATGTATGTGTGCAGTGTGTATGTTTGCAGTGTGTATATGTGCATTGTGTGTATATGCAGTGTGTGGGCAGTATGTTTGTATGTGTGCAGTATATATGTATGCATTTAGTATGTATGTGTGCAGCATGTATGTATGTATGTATTCAGTGTGTCTGTGTGCAGTATGGATGTGTGCAGTATCTATGTGTGCAGTATGTATGTGTGTATGTATGTATGTATGTATGTGCAGTATGTATGTGTAATATGGATATATGTATGTGTCCAGTATGTGTATGTGCAGTGTGTGCAGTATGTATGTGTGCAGTATGTGTATATGTAGCGTGTGGGCAGTATATATGTATGCATGTATGTCTGCAGTATGTATGTGTGTGCAGTATGTATGTATGTATGTATGTATGTGTGCAGTATGTATATAGGTATGTATGTGTGCAGTATGTATGTGTGTGTGTGTGTGCATGACCTGCCTAAGTAGAGTCGTGTGTTAACGAACCTTCCTTTAACCCATCTTATCCCCCCACCCCCACCTTTAGGAAAGACACGTGACACCGAGGTTGGATGTGAAATGGCCACAGCAGCCGTTTATTAATTTTACAGTTTTATAAAAACAATTTAAATCCGAAACCTTCGGATAACTAGTTAGGAATCCACCAGAGAATTCCTCCTAATAATTCACATGACCCAACATGGGTCAGAAACGTAAATAACAATTTAACGTTAACATTAACCCGAGCAGAGGAAGTCCTTGAAGCCCTTTCAGATATTCCTTTTTTAAGAACACACCGAGTTAGCCATCTGCAAACCACTAATTACCTCCAGCCGTAAACCAGCTCGGAAGCACCGTTCACCTCTGCAGATGGCTCCAACCACTAGAAGTCCACTTCAAGGGGATAACACCCGATGAAGCCCTCAAGTGATATACCGACCACTAGAAGTCCACTTCAAAGGGATAACACCCGATGAAGCCTTCAAGTGATATACCTTCTACCAGAAGACCACTTCAAAGGGATAACACCCGATGAAGTCTTCAACCATGTACCTTTTTTGGGGGACGCATACCCCCGATGCGACCCCCCCACCATTTTGTACTGACTGGCCTCAAGGACTCCCCCCGCCAGCTGCCATGACACCAGAACCTACTCAGGAAAAAAGGAAAAACATGTTAGATAAGCACACAAATAAAAAACAACACTCCTATATGGACGTACGCAAAGACCCACCACGTAACAAACCAAGGGCGGGAGGGTGGGAGCTTGTCCTTACTGTGTTACTCCCTCCGCTGCTTCCGGCTCAATGCCGAAAACAGCGGGAAGAGCAGCAACGGCCCCCTGACTCCTCCCTGACCCCCTCCAACTCCCTCCAACTCTCCCTCACAAGTTAACCCTTTCCCTACCAGGGAGGTCATGGAGGCTTCCCTTCAGCCCTGCAGGCTCCGTCCAGCCCCTTCTTGACCTGCCTAAGTAGAGTCGTGTGTTAACGAACCTTCCTTTAACCCATCTTATCCCCCCACCCCCACCTTTAGGAAAGACACGTGACACCGAGGTTGGATGTGAAATGGCCACAGCAGCCGTTTATTAATTTTACAGTTTTATAAAAACAATTTAAATCCGAAACCTTCGGATAACTAGTTAGGAATCCACCAGAGAATTCCTCCTAATAATTCACATGACCCAACATGGGTCAGAAACGTAAATAACAATTTAACGTTAACATTAACCCGAGCAGAGGAAGTCCTTGAAGCCCTTTCAGATATTCCTTTTTTAAGAACACACCGAGTTAGCCATCTGCAAACCACTAATTACCTCCAGCCGTAAACCAGCTCGGAAGCACCGTTCACCTCTGCAGATGGCTCCAACCACTAGAAGTCCACTTCAAGGGGATAACACCCGATGAAGCCCTCAAGTGATATACCGACCACTAGAAGTCCACTTCAAAGGGATAACACCCGATGAAGCCTTCAAGTGATATACCTTCTACCAGAAGACCACTTCAAAGGGATAACACCCGATGAAGTCTTCAACCATGTACCTTTTTTGGGGGACGCATACCCCCGATGCGACCCCCCCACCATTTTGTACTGACTGGCCTCAAGGACTCCCCCCGCCACAGCGAAACAGGCCTTGACCACCTTAAGCCTGTGAGTTCCTCCACACCACCACCGCCCTTTCTATGCCTTCTGCTATCGCCAAGCTCCAAAGATCAATGCCAACCTCGGTCAGATGAACCCCGTCACTCCTCCAGAAATTCCCCACTCCTGACTCCAAATCCCTATGCCTCACGCAAATGCCCCCGTTTTTTGCCACAAAACGGGACACCGCCCGATTAACTTTAATGCGAGCCTTATTGACTCTCTCCACAGATCTAGCTAACCGCCAGTGCTTTCTTGGGACTATGTCCGACCACACTATCAGCAACTTGGGATAAGATACCCACAAACACAACATATCATGTTTGATATCCCGCACCAACTCACGAAAGGGGCGGACTCCTAAGTCATTCCCACCCACGTGCAACACTAAGACCTCCGGAACCCTATCAAGCCGAGCATATGTCTGGAATTCCGCCAACACCCTGCTCCACGACATACCTCTAAAACCCAGCCAATGCACAACCGCATCCTGTCGCGGAATGCGCAACTGGCGACCATCCGGGCGGACGTCCGCCCTCAAAGCCCCCCAGTGCACGTAAGAATGACCCATCAACCACACCAAACACGGAGGCGAATCTGAAACGGAAAAAACAATTAGGCACCACGATATAACATTTTTAAAGCGATAACAACAAAATTCATAACATATGGGGGCGGACATAGGACTTAAACCTGTTGGACTCCCAACGACCAATACGCCTCACCCCCTCATCATCCAACCCCCAGCGCCCCGCTTCTGTTGCTGCACCAATCCTGAAGGAATGAGATGAATATGAGCCTGCCGCGACACCAACCGCCGTCAAACATTTTTTAAATACAGCTCCAAACTGAAACCTGGACAAAACGACCCGTCCACATGACGTAACAAAGGCAAATCTGGAGACCCCCTGTTTGGCGTAAAACCCCGCATGCACTCTACTGGGCACATAACCGACCCCGGGAGGGCGAACAAAACTATCAGTTTTCCCTTCCCTACTTGGTCAGTTTTTGACCGACGCAACCATACCTCCAGCCGATCTGCGAATAGGCTCACCTCCCCAGATCTCAGCCCCCCTGCCTGTTTGGTACTTGGCGACACCAACTCACCTATTATAAATGCCCCAAAGAACGCTAACGAAAAAGCCAACCGAAACAAATCCATTTCGTCTGAAGAACGACAGACCGATGCTAATGAACCGCCCAACGAGCTAAGCAAAGCAAACGACACAGGCCTTCTACTATCCGCCTCCACCCTACCTCGGCGCAACCCCTTCAAAGCCTGCGATACCAGAAATTCCTTCGATACATCCTGAAAGCCCCGCAACTTAAACCCAAACGCCACCGCAGATATGAACCGGTTCACCTTCGCCACTGAAAACCCCGCCTCCCAGGCGTCCCCTAACCAGTACAAAAGTGCCACCAACCTGTCTCTATCCGTATTGACGTCACCCAACTCTCTTACCCACTCCTCCCACTGCCTCCAACAAGCAGCATAAGCACTCCACGTCGTGCGCGCCAAAGACCTTTGTAACAGTTGTTCTACGGGACCGATACCAGATCCCAAAAATGCTCCGGACAAGCCAAACCAAGACGTTCTGCTCCCGGTGCCAATTGCCGAAACCGGTCCCACTGCGAGCGAGAAAGAGCATCAGCGATACAATTCCGTACACCCGGGACATGCACCGCCACCACCCACGCGTTCAACGACAAACACACCAACACTAAATGTCGCAACAATTGAACTACCGGAGGAGAGGACGCCGTGATGTTATTAATGGCAAGCACCACCCCCGTGTTGTCGCAGTAAAAACGGACCTTCTTATCCCTGAGCCTGTCCCCCCAAATGGTAGCCGCCACCACGATGGGAAACAGCTCGAGCAGGGCCAGATTCCGCGTGAGTCCACTGGACACCCAGCTAGCCGGCCATTGACCTGCGCACCACGGACCTCCCCCGTAAGCTCCAAAACCGCCCGCCCCAGCCGCATCCGTAAAAATATTCAAATCACTCGTATCCTGCGCTGGGGCCATCCATAGCGAGCGACCATTGTACTGGCCCAAAAAGTCATCCCAAACCTGAAGATCAGCTCGGTGCTCCTCCTTGAGCCGCACAAAATGATGCGGCGCACGCACTCCCGCCGTTGCCGGCGCCAACCTCCTACCAAACACCCTCCCCATCGGCATAATCCGGCAGGCGAAATTCAACTTCCCCAGCAGCGACTGAAGCTCCCGCAGCGTCATTTTCTTCATTCTACAAGCCCGCCGAACCTCCAGCCTCAAAGCACCCAACTTATCCGCAGGGAGACGACACTCCATTGCCACCGAGTCTATTTCGATTCCCAAAAAACAAATCGTCGCTACCGGGCCCTCCGTTTTTTCTGGCGCCAAAGGAATCCCAAAATCCCTCGCCACCTTCTGCAGTGCATGAAGCAAATTACCGCAAACCGGCGAACCGCCCGGGCCAACGCACAAAAAATCATCTAAGTAATGGATCAACGAGTCGACCCCGGATACTCCCCTCGTTACCCACTCCACGAAGCTACTAAACGCCTCGAAGTATGCACAAGAAAGGGAACACCCCATCGGAAGGCACCGATCCACGCAAAAAGCCCCATTCCAAAAACAACCCAACAGCCGTTGGCTTTCTGGATGAACCGGCAACAACCTGAACGCCGCCTCGATGTCGGTTTTTGCTAGCAGCGCACCTGGACCCGCAGCCCGCACTAACCCCACCGCCTTATCGAATGAGGTATAAACTACGGAGCACAACTCGTGATCAATCCCGTCATTTACCGACGAACCCTTGGGATACGATAAATGTTGAATCAAACGAAATTTTCCGGGCTCGCGTTTAGGGACAATACCCAACGGGGACACAACTAAATCTTTTACCGGCGACTCAACAAACGGCCCCGACATGCGGCCCAACGAAACTTCTTTTAACAACTTTTCCGACACGACTTTTGCATGCAAGTAAGCCGATTTTAAATTCCTCCGCGTAACCGGAACCTCATAAGGAGGCGGAGGAATAACAAAACCAACCCGAAACCCTTCGTAAAGCAACTTAGCCGCCGCCCTATCCGGATACTCATTTAGATAAGGGGCCATCTTTTCCACCCTCACCGGCGACACCCCCTTGACCAGCCGCGGAGGGCTGGTTTCCTGACCTCTTTTTCCGCATACATTTTGCCGCCCCGTGTGAAGCCCCATTACACTCGGAACACACGTGCTTGAACTTGCACGTGGCCCCGAACTTACACTGGCCTTCATTAAATTGCCAGCAAAACCCCGCCTTTCCCCCGCCGCTTTGTCCAACCTGACTAGACTGGCCTCCCTGGCCGGCGCTCCCGGGAAAGGACTGCCTAACCGGAGCCGTAACCCGTAACCAGAGAGCAATATCCTTCTGGTCCCACCGAATCGCCGGCCGAACAGCTTTTCGCTGACGGAATTGCTCATCGTACCGCAGCCACGCCTGACCCCCATACGCCCTATGAGCCTCCCCAATGGCATCAAAATAACAAAACAACGCCGAACAATTTTCCGGCGCCTTTTCCCCTATCACACTAGCCAATATGGCGAACGCCTGCGACCAATTAACGAACGTTTGCGGGATAAGCCTATACCGCCGCCGTTCTTCCTCGTCCTTTTTACTCTCGTCCCGCTTGCTCTTATCCAAATTAAATTTAGCGAGCGGCAAGAGAGAAAAAATCTCCACATATTCGTCCTTCCAGATCCGCTCGCGCACCTCCTGCTTTAAATGCGCCCCCAACGGACCCTCGAAACAAACGTACACCTCCCCCCGAGCACGGTCATCAATATGCACCCGATCGCCATCCTTTTGTGCCTCGGTCTGTACCGACACCGCGACCGCCTCCCTAACTGCCAGCACGGGCCGCGCCTGTACCAATCCCACGTCCCTGGGGCCCTCCCACACTACCGCCGGGGACACTTCCGAAACTACCGGCGCCGCCGCCCTATCCAGGCGCCCGACCAGCTCCCTCAAGCAACCCACTAAATCTGCCAGACCCGCGCCATCGCGCCCGCCCGCGCCACTACCGGCCACCGATGCGACGCTAGCAGCCCCCCCGCTGACACCCGACATAAAAATCGCTGGATACGACAATGATGGAGTTACACACTCACCGGGCCGCACAGGCGCTGTGTTCCCGTCAGCCGGACCATCCTGACCTCGACGATACACGTCCAGTTCACCTTCCTCCAGCTCCTCTCTCGCAGACGACTGGCCATCCCACCGACATCTTCGGATCGGAGATGATGAAGCGCTGACTGATGGGCCGGCAACCTGCCGCCCGACCGATGGAACCCAGACTTCCGACTGGACCTGTTGCCTCAACGTCGCTGCAGATCTAGGCGTCCGTCTCGCTGATCCTGAAGAGGCCTGCCCCCTGGCCGGAACATCACCAGGCGGGGCGGCCGTACCTCGTCTTCCAGATCTTCCATCCGATGGTGGAGGGGTGACAGGGAGCCCGGCCTGCGACTCCCTGCTCACCGCCGGACCCCGTCGCGGCTTGGGATTCCTGCCAGGACGCAGGGCCTGGGAAGGGGCGGTCCCCCCAGCTGCCTGGCCTGCAGCGTCCGAGATCGGGCTCCCTCTGCGACGCCGTGTCCGCGGGACTGTCTCAGGACTAAGGCGCTCTGGAGGTCGAGACCGCCGGGAGGGACGGGTCGACCTGGCCTGCGTCGCCGTCACCCCCGGCAACGCTCTCTGCCTGCTCCGGACAGGAGCAGTTGTTGCCGACTCCCCCCCCGCCGCCATGCTAGGAAGGGGGCCGGGGGAGGGGAGCCTGTCCCCTGCAACAGACCCCGAACGCCGGGCCTGACATGGCAACACGGCGTCCGGGATCCTCGCTAATGCAGCCACGGTCTCCTCCAGCCATCCGGGACCGTGGTGCACAGCAGCAGCTCGCAGCTGCTCTAACAAAAATGCCTCTGACATGCTGTACGAGCGCGGGCAACAGGGAGCTTGTCCTTACTGTGTTACTCCCTCCGCTGCTTCCGGCTCAATGCCGAAAACAGCGGGAAGAGCAGCAACGGCCCCCTGACTCCTCCCTGACCCCCTCCAACTCCCTCCAACTCTCCCTCACAAGTTAACCCTTTCCCTACCAGGGAGGTCATGGAGGCTTCCCTTCAGCCCTGCAGGCTCCGTCCAGCCCCTTCTGTATGTATGTGTGTGCAGTATGTATATGTGCAATATGTATGTATGTATGTATGTATGTATGTATGCGTGCAGTATGTGTAGTGTGTGCAGTATGTATGTGTGCAGTATGTATGTGTTCAGTGTGTATATATGTAGCGTGTGGGTAGTATATATGTATGCAGTGTGGGCAGTATGTATGTGTGCAGTATGTATGTGTGCAGTATGTATGTGTGCAGTATGTATGTGTGTGTGCAGTATGTATGTGTGTGCAGTATGTATATGTGCAATATGTATGTATGTATGGATGTATGTGTGCAGAATGTATGTGTGCAGTATGTATGTATGTATGTATGTATGTATGTATGTATGTGTGGAGTATGTATGTGTGTGTTTGCAGTATGTATGTGTGTGCAGTATGTATGTATGTATGTATGTATGTATGTGTGCAGTATGTATGTGTGTGCAGTATGTACAGTGAAGGAAATAAGTATTTGATCCCTAGCTGATTTTGTAAGTTTGCCCACTGTCACAGACATGAATAGTCTAGAATTTTTAGGCTAGGTTAATTTTACCAGTGAGAGATAGATTATATTTAAAAAAAAAAAACAGAAAATCACATTGTCAAAATTATATATATTTATTTGCATTGTGCACAGAGAAATAAGTATTTGATCCCTTTGGCAAACAAGACTTAATACTTGGTGGCAAAACCCTTGTTGGCAAGCACAGCAGTCAGACATTTTTAGTAGTTGATGATGATGGCCCACTCCTCTTTGCAGATCATCTGTAAATCATTAAGATTTTGAGGCTGTCGCTTGGCAACTCCGATCTTCAGCTCCCTCCATAAGTTTTCGATGGGATTAAGGTCTGGAGACTGGCTAGGCTACTCCTTGACCTTAATGTGCTTCTTTTTGAGCCACTCCTTTGTTGCCTTGGCTGTATGTTTTGGGTCATTGTCGTGCTGGAAGACCCAGCCACGGGCCATTTTTAATGTCCTGGTGGAGGGAAGGAGGTTGTCACTCAGGATTTGACGGTACATGGCTCCATCCATTCTCCCATTGATGCGGTGAAGTAGTCCTGTGCCCTTAGCAGAGAAACACCCCCAAAACATAATGTTTCCACCTCCATGCTTGACAGTGGGGACGGTGTTCTTTGGGTCATAGGCAGCATTTCTCTTCCTCCAAACACGGCGAGTTGAGTTAATGCAAAAGAGCTCAATTTTAGTCTCAACTGACCACAGCACCTTCTCCCAATCACTCTCAGAATCATCCAGATGTTCATTTGCAAACTTCAGACGGGCCTGTACATGTGCCTTCTTGAGCAGGGGGACCTTGCGGGCACTGCAGGATTTTAATCCATTACGGCGTAATGTGTTACCAATGGTTTTCTTGGTGACTGTGGTCCTAGCTGCCTTGAGATCATTAACAAGTTCCACCCGTGTAGTTTTCGGCTGAGCTCTCACCTTCCTCAGGATCAAGGATGCCCCACGAGGTGATATTTTGCATGGAGCCCCAGATCGATGTCGATTGACAGTCATTTTGTATGTCTTCCATTTTCTTACTATTGCACCAACAGTTGTCTCCTTCTCACCCAGCGTCTTACTTATGGTTTTGTAGCCCATTCCAGCCTTGTGCAGGTCTATGATCTTGTCCCTGACATCCTTAGAAAGCTCTTTGGCCTTGCCCATGTTGTAGAGGTTAGAGTCAGACTGATTAATTGAGTCTGTGGACAGGAGTCTTTTATACAGGTGACCATGTAAGACAGCTGTCTTTAATGCAGGCACCAAGTTGATTTGGAGCGTGTAACTGGTCTGGAGGAGGCTGAACTCTTAATGGTTGGTAGGGGATCAAATACTTATTTCTCTGTGCACAATGCAAATAAATATATATAATTTTGACTATGTGATTTTCTGTTTTCTTTTTTATATAATCTATCTCTCACTGGTAAAATTAACCTAGCCTAAAAATTCTAGACTGTTCATGTTTTTGACAGTGGGCAAACTTACAAAATCAGCAAGGGATCAAATACTTATTTCCTTCACTGTATATGTGCATTGTGTGTATCTGTAGTGTGTGGGCAGTATTTATGTATGTGTGCAGTATATATATGTGCAGTGTGTGTGCAGTATGTATGTGTGCAGTATGTATGTGTGCAGTGTGTGTATATGTAGCGTGTGGGCAGTATATATGTATGCAGTGTGGGCAGTATGTATGTATGTATGTATGTATGTATGTATGTGCGCAGTGTGTGAATATGTAACATGTGTGCATTATGTATAGGTATGTATGCAGTGTGTAGATGGTGTGTGCAGTATGTTTGTATGTATGTATGTATTAGAAACAGGGAGAGAACCTCCAGCTCACCGGTCTGCGTCTCCAGCAGCGTCACTCGGATCCCCGCGACGGCCCGCGGTAAGGAACAGCAATGTAGGAGAAAAAATGATCCAGCGCTGATAGTAATTTAAAAGGGAAATGAGAGTCCCATGTTTATTGAAGAAAGATCTTAAAATCGGAGGGGAGACGCAGTCCCAAGGTGCAAGTAGTCAGGGTAGATACCCAAGCCTACGCGTTTCGAATGCGATCTGCGTTCTTAATCATGGCAAGTATGTAAGTATGTGTGCATTGTGTAGATGTAGTGTGTGCAGTATGTACACTACCATTCAAAAGTTTGGGGTCACCCAGACAATTTTGTGTTTTCCATGAAAACTCACACTTATATTTATCAAATGAGTTGCAAAATGACTAGAAAATATAGTCAAGACATTGACAAGGTTAGAAATAATGATTTTTATTTGAAGTAATAATTTTCTCCTTCAAACTTTGCTTTGTGGGAAAGGACACAGAGACATAAGAGACTTTCTACGCCAGTTTTCACACTTTTTAAGAAATGGGACGTGGTAAAGGCAAGGGGGCTGTGAGCCAACAAATTTATTATGATTAACCCCAGAAAACTGGCGTCAATTATAGTGGAAGTCTACGCCAGCTCCTCGCTAACATAGATTTCACTCCATGGGGCATAGCAAGGTAGAGGCCCGTGCTGGACCTCATACTTTGCCCCCCCCCCCTTCATCTGACCAAACCCTGGCCTCCCATTGGACAGTTAAATAAAAAATATATATATACACTACCGTTCAAAAGTTTAGGGTCACTTAGAAATTTCCTTATTTGCACAGTTTTTTTTCAATGAAGATAACATTAAATTAATCAGAAATACACTCTATACATTGTTAATGTGGTAAATGACTATTCTAGCAGCAAACATCTGGTTTTTAATGCAATATCTACATAGGTGTATAGAGGCCCATTCCCAGCAACCATCACTCCAGTGTTCTAATGGTACATTGTGTTTGCTAACTGTGTTAGAAGGCTAATGGATGATTAGAAAACACTTGAAAACCCTTGTGCAATTATGTTAGCACCGCTGTAAACAGTTTTGCTGTTTAGAGGAGCTATAAAACTGACCTTCCTTTGAGCTAGTTGAGAATCTGGAGCATTACATTTGTGGGTTCGATTAAACTCTCCAAATGGCTAGAAAAAGAGAAACTCGACAGTCTATTCTTGTTCTTAGAAATTAAGGCTATTCCATGCGAGAAATTGCCAAGAAACTGAAGATTTCCTACAACGGTGTGTATTACTCCCTTCAGAGGACAGCACAAACAGGCTCTAACCAGAGTAGAAAGACAAGTGGGAGGCCCCGCTGCACAACTGAGCAACAAGCCAAGTCCATTAGAGTCTCTACTTTGAGAAATAGATGCCTCACAGGTCCTCAACTGGCAGCTTCATTAAATAGTACCCGCAAAACGCCAGTGTCGACGTCTACAGTGAAGAGGCGACTCCGGAATGCTGGTGTTAGGGATCTGCCAGGTACTACGTCTAGGTATACTCCTGGGATTAATCAATCAACACCTGAGGCCAGACCTGTTCGACTGACACCATCTCCCACCAACCAGGGTGGCAGGCTCAGGAGTGGGAGAGCCTATCGCGGCCTGGTCAGTCGGAGTTAGCTCCGCCCCCTGTCCTTTATTACCTGCTGTGTTCTCCTCCTCAGTGCTTGTAATTCTTTTGGATTCCTGGCCCCACTGCTGCTTGCTCCAGCCTGCTTCTGCCGTGCTTCTGCCTTGCTGCTGTTCTGCTTAACCCGCTTTGCTTTTCCTCCGGCTTGATTCCTCCTCCGTGCTCACTTGGGTATACTCCACTTCATCCTGGTCCTGACAACTCATTCACCGCTCCGTTTCCTCGCGGCGTTCCGTGGGCTACTGCCCCTTCCCTTGCGTGTTCCCTGTTTGTTCTCCCGTGCACTTAGACAGCGTAGGGACCGCCGCCCAGTTGTACCCCGTCGCCTAGGGCGGGTCGTTGCAAGTAGGCTGGGACAGGGCGGTGGGTAGATTAGGGCTCACTTTCCCTTCACCTCCTTCCTGCCATTACAGCTGGTCTTCAGGGCAGAGTGGCAAAGAAAAAGCCATATCTGAGACTGGCTAATAAAAGGAAAAGATTAATATGGGCAAAAGCACACAGACATTGGACAGAGGAAGATTGGAAAAAAGTGTTATGGACAGACGAATCGAAGTTTGAGGTGTTTGGATCACACAGAAGAACATTTGTGAGACGCAGAACAACTAAAAAGATGCTGGAAGAGTGCCTGACGCCATCTGTCAAGCATGGTGGAGGTTATGTGATGGTCTGGGGTTGCTTTGGTGCTGGTAAAGTGGGAGATTTGTACAAGGTAAAAGGGATTTTGAATAAGGAAGGCTATCACTCCATTTTGCAACGCCATGCCATACCCTGTGGACAGCGCTTGATTGGAGCCAATTTCATCCTACAACAGGACAATGACCCAAAGCACACCTCCAAATTATGCAAGAACTATTTAGGGAAGAAGCAGGCAGCTGGTATTCTATCTGTAATGGAGTGGCCAGCGCAGTCATCAGATCTCAACCCCATAGAGCTGTTGTGGGAGCAGCTTGACAGTATGGTACGCAAGAAGTGCCCATCAAGCCAATCCAACTTGTGGGAGGGACTTCTGGAAGCATGGGGTGAAATTTCTCCCGATTACCTCAGCAAATTAAGAGCTAGAATGCCAAAGGTCTGCAATGCTGTAATTGCTGCAAATGGAGCATTCTTTGACGAAAGCAAAGTTTGAAGGAGAAAATTATTATTTCAAATAAAAAACATTATTTCTAACCTTGTCAATGTCTTGACTATATTTTCTAGTCATTTTGCAACTCATTTGATAAATATAAGTGTGAGTTTTCATGGAAAACACAAAATTGTCTGGGTGACCCCAAACTTTTGAACGGTAGTGTAAGTGAATACAGTGCAGTGAAATTCAGTGACTCACAGGTGACATCTTCTCAGAATGGAGTCGTTCATGTTCTCTTTTCTTCTTCATCCGACCCAGAACACCATGTTGACTTCCAGTCTTCTTCATCTCCAATGCCCAAGCGCGAACCACAAGATATGTCATGAAAGTGTTGATGTAACCTGTATACCACGTTCACGTGACCCAATGTGCCACGTCACAGCTTATTCAAATCATGGAAGCGTTCAGTCTACATGACTACCGCCCGTCACGGTGTGCATACCTTAGATCAAAATTTTGACATATAACTAACTCTAAACCTCATAAGCTAATTTTCTTTAGCTATTATACTAGGATGTACAATTCTATATTAAAATATTATCATATTAGTCATGTGGCCTAGTATACCCACATCCAGCGATGGGTGGGATGGGTGAAACATAAAATAGTTTTCCATGAGTTTTGGACTGTGATGTGCTGCTGATCTCCCCTTTTGGGGGTAATATACAGGGAATATGGGGGTTATATAAGGGACTCCCATCATCCCTGTATATACCAGCCATCATCCCCATATATAACCACCATTATCCGTGTATGAACCAGCCTACCATTATCTCAGTATAAAATCTCCATCACCCCTGTATATACCATTAGGGCGGGCACTGTCAGCTTGCTGTGGCGTGCGGGCATTGTGGCTAAAGAAGAAGTAAATGGGGTGGGCATTGAGGACACCGTGGACCAATAGGATGCCTGAAATGCCGGTATATGGGAGAAGTCCAGCAGAATCTGAAAATATGCCTCCTGATTGCTTAGGCTGGGTTCACACGACTTATTTTCAGACGTAAACGAGGCGTATTATGCCTCGTTTTACATCTGAAAATAAGGCTACAATACGTCGGCAAACATCTGCCCATTCATTTGAATGGGTTTGCCGACGTACTGTGCAGACAACCTGTCATTTACGCGTCGTCGTTTGACAGCTGTCAAACGACGACGCGTAAAAATACAGCCTCGTCAAAAGAAGTGCAGGGCACTTCTTTCACACGTAATTTGAGCCGTTTCTTCATTGAACTCAATTAAGCACAGCTCAAAATTTACGGCTGTCAGAGAAGCCCCGCAAAATGCGAGGAGGAGCATTTACGTCTGAAACAAGGCAGCTGTTTTCTCCTGAAAACAGTCTGTCTTTTCAGACGTAAAAGCCTGCTATTGTGTGCACATACCCTTAAAGGCTATGTACACCTTTGCACAGTTTTTTTTTTAAATTGCCTTGTATGTATTTTGTAAAATAAATCACATTTCTAATTGGTCTACCATTTGTCTTCTGTACCTGCAGTGTATTTCAGTTCATGGCCAGCTGCTGTATTCAGTTATCTCTCTAAGGCCCTGTTCACACCTGCGTTGGTGTGTTTCGTTGTTCTGCTCCATCAGTGGTGCAGAACAAAGGAATAACGTAAGCAACTGTTCCGTCGCACAACGGACACCGCCACCTGCCGACAGAACCCATTCACTTTAGTGTGTTCCATTGGCTTTCCGTCAGGCGGGGGACCGTGATTTTACCAGAGACAATAGTGCAGATGTGAACGAGGCCTTATCCGTCAGTCATCACCCTAATGGCAAACTGAGCAGCTCCTCCTTTGCAGGCTCATGAACAAGCATTTACTGTGGAATCTGCGCATGTGCATGGTCCTAATTACTGCATACCTCCTAACCGTCCCGGATATAGGGGGGTAGTCCAGGATTCTGGGCGCTGTTACACTGTCCCAAGCGGCCGGTGGTATGTCTTGGTGTCAACTGTATCTGCGTCCTCAGGATGCAGATACAGTTTAATCCAATGCTAATGAAAGGGATCGTCAGCTCCCTGCTTCTGTATTAGTACCACTCGCCGAGGAATTCCCGGGCACAGCGCTACTTTAAGTGCGGAGCCCCTTGTCTCACTATCCATATATGAACATTGACGTCGGGGACTACTCCTGGAACGGAATCCACTGCCTTTCCATTGCCGATGGTCTGGCCGGGGATTCCGCTCCTAGGCGGAACCCCTGATGTCACTTTCCATATATGTACAATTACATCAAGGGCTCCTCCTGGAGAGCAATCCTTGGCCACAGCGTGGCCGACGCTCTGGACAGAGATTCTGCTCCTATAGGGAATGCCTTACGTCACTGTCCATATATGGACAGTGACGGCAGGGGCTCCTCCTGGAGTGGAATCCCTGGGGGAGTGGCACCATCTACATGGGCACTGTGTGTGACACTATCTATATGGGCACTGGCGCTTTATATGTGTGCACTGGTACTAGGGGTAGCTAAGGGGGCATTAAACTGTATGGGGGCAGCTATTTGTCATTATACTGTGTAGGGGGTCCTATGGGAACATAATAATGAGTGGCCTGAACCGGGTATGTGTGGGCGGAGATTACTTAGATTAGATACTTGAAAGTTGGTAGGTATGTTTACTGGTGTGTGCTGGGGCAGAGCGAGTGTGCCTACTCCAAATTTGCAGCATAAGGCAATGAGGTTGCTTTACCACATGCCAATGCTGCAATTTTGGGAATTGCTCCCTCTAGTGACCAGCACATGGAAATGTTATAAATTAGAATCTGATTTATAATATTTCCTGACTTGTGAAAAAATTAAAAAATTAAAACAATGTTTAATCACTTATATACTAACTGTTTAACTGAAAAAAAATAAATAATTCCTAGCGACACATTCCCTTTAATACTGGCGTTTCATACACCAGTCCTATTAAACAGTTTGCTGGAGTAAGATGCAACACATTTATTAACAGGCGAACGACTCTTAATAAATGTGTCACATCTTTTAGCTGCAACGCGGCCTGTCATCAGTACTTTCTACGTGCTGTGGCCTGCTGTACATTTAAAGTACATTTTAAAAATATATTTTATTGTCTGATTGGGGGGGAGGTATGGGTCTGGCACGGACCTTTGCCTTGTTACGCCCCCCAGAGATAAATCAGGGCCACACTATACATATAGATTTCTGCTATAATTTACATCAGTTACTGGCGTAAATTATAGTAAAATTGTTGGCCATTTCTGCTAAGCCCCGCTCATTTTTTGCCCCCAAAAATTATGACATTTGCGTATTTTGTGAATTTTCTACGCTAATAAACTGTTGTAGAAAGGTTAATATATTCCCCCCAAAGGCTACAGACCGTAATACAATATCTTAATGTAAGGATGTGTACACTTAATTGTGCTGCAACGCTTGTTGTCTCCATTCTATGTCAGTGTGGGAAGTAGATGTCCGGCCTTATGATTTTGTGATATGTAATAGACCCAGAATCCCAATCACCATACCAAAGAATGCAAAATAAAGACACAAAACATTATAATTGGGTGTTAAATGGTCAAAACTTTTATTATATTATATGACCAAACCCAAAATGGCAAACCTCCGACTCACGAAGAGTCACCCTCCAGCACGCAGGAAAGGAAAAACCCCCTGTGGGGGAAACCTCTAGGGAAACCATGGCTGGAGGATTGCCCTTCCTCTAGGCTTAGAAGGTGCCAAAATATAATTTGTAACAGAATTTATACGTTTTCTCAGATTTTTAAGGAAAGACAATACAATGAACGAACGAACGAACGAACGAACGAACGAACGAACGAACGAACGAACGAATGAACGAACGACATAAAACACATAGATCGGCTGATCTGGATGGCTAGGCGGGTGTCTCTCTTCCTGGGCACCCATTAAAATTAATGGGCGATCCACGGATGAGACGGGTCCTCCAGATGCCTCCTTGTAGCATCTGTCTCCGCTCTGGCTAATAGAGGGGGATCTCCTGCTGGAAACCCCCCTCTATTACAGACAACCCGTATGAAGAGGATGTGATGAAGAAGTGGTCTGGGGTGAAGGGTTTCCCTGCTAGAACCTCCAAATTACATCAGGTCGGTATTGGTGGGGAAGTCAAGCTCAAGGTCCTCAGTCCCATCCAATATGGCGCTGAATGTGGCAGTAAAACTTTCTAATATGGAATCTTCTTTATGTCATAAACATTTGTATTTATGACATCAGCACCTTCATCATCATTACTACAGGAATTTATTACCACTGCACAACTCATACATTGTGACGTCACCCACAGTGGTCTGAAGTGTTAACCCTTTAATGACTGGAAATGAACTTAGTACAGAGGCCATAAAGCTGAATAGAACATATCAGCGGCCATAAAGGAAAAGGGATAATGCAGGGAGCATCTCCGCACAAGAACTATCCATGACAAAGAGTTCTCCAGGATGAGATAACTTATCTGCTTTCTCCAAAAACCAGCACCACACCTGTCCATAGGTTGTGTGTGGTATTACAGCTCATTACCATTCACTTCAATGGAGCTAACCTGCAATACCAGATACAACCTGTGGATAGGTGTGGTGCTGTTTTTGGAAGAAAGCAGCCATATTTTTATAACTCTGCACAGCTCCTGTTAGAAATAGTTAAAATAAAGTGGGGGGAGAAGGAGAAGAAGGGGAGAGGGAAAGAAGAAAGTAAAAAAAGGGAAAAAGAGGAACTCTGAGGTAAAAGATATCAAACTAGACTGAAAGGAGTCTGCTGGAGGTGCCAGATGGAAAGACATATTTCTGCCATGGGGACCAGATTAGTTGAAATGTATCTTGAAGGGGGGCTTCAGAGAGTGGGTTTTAACCCCTTCCCGCCCTATGAAGTGCTGTTGCATTGAAAAACTATGCAGTTCATCTTCGAATGCAGCGTCACAAAAACAAATTATTTAGTAAAAAATAAAACTATATAAATTTGGTATCGCCATAATCGTAACGACACGCAGAATCAAGTTATCATGCAATTCATGCCACCCGATGAACACTGTAAAATCAAAACAGAAATGTCGGAATTACAGGTTTTTTGTTCAATTCACCCCACAAAATGTAGGTTTTTTTACATTGTTTTTTTAATACTTTATATGGTACATTAGACCGCAGGGTAAATTCCACGTAAACAGCGTCATTCATCGGTTAACTGTTTAAATGATACCAGTTCAAGTGACCTTTATCGAAAAACACTATAAAACATTTTTTCCCAATTAACCTTTTAATTGGGGCTAGCATGTGTGATACTGTCTGCTAAGCCGTTGTATCTCAGCATATTATATGTGATACTGTCTGCTGAGCCGCTGTCTCCTATCAAGTAGCAGAGCTATCAGGTGTCATAGTCTTAGGGTTCACACGCAAAGTCAAAAATGGCTGAAAATTACAGAGCTGTTTTCAGAGAACACAACCTTTGATTTACAGCCGTTTTTGAAGCTGTAAACGTTTTTTGAGGTGTTTTTTTCTAGCTGTTTTTGGAGCTGTTTTTCCATTGACACACTGAAAAACATCTCCAAAAACGGCTCAAGAAGTGACATGCTCCTTCTTTTTACGTGCCGTTTTAAAATACAATAGGCAGATGTTTGAAGGCATTGGGCTACCGATTTTTCAGGCGTATTTGAAGGCGTTTACGCTCCGAAATACGCCTGAAAACACAGCGTGTGAATATACCCTTATAGATACGCTGTCTCAGATATATATATCTTTTTTTTTGTTTTTTTTAGGGGTGTGGGCAAAACACATGTCTTGTGGCACAAAACAGTCTGATTAGTGGGGGAGATACAGGGTCTGGCTTAGGCCTTTTGTTGCACACTCAATGTAAAATTGTACACTAGCTCGGAGCTGGCGTTGATTTCTGCTTTACATTACGCCCGTTACTGGCGTAAATGATAGTAAAATTGTCGGCCCTTTCCGCAAAGCGCCACACACTTTTCAAAAAAGTGCCAAAGGCAGCGGAAAGTGACCGAAAACTTTCCTGCACTTTTGGGATTTTTCTATGCCAGATAAGAGGCTTAGCAAGGTTAATAAATTCTCGTCTAAGGCTACAGACAGTAATACAATATCTTAATGCAAGGATCTGTACACTCAGTGTCTGACTGAGGTACCTTGGACCCACCAAAGGAAATAATTCTTGGGGGTCTACCCTTCAACTATATAGAAATAATTTAAACACTCTTAAATGTGTACTAAAAACGTGTGTTGTAAAACAAAGACCAGTATTCCCACCATATTGTGACAGTTATCAGTCCTACAAAGGCATTCTGCAGACCATATAAGTGAATACAGTGCAGTGAAATTCAGTGACTCACATGTGACATCTTCTTAGATTGGAGTCGTTCACGTTCTCTTTTCTTCTTCAGCCGGCCCAGAACGCCATGATGACTTCTTCCAGTCTTCTTCATCTCCAATGCCCAAGCGTGAACCACAAGATACGTCATGAAAGTGTTGATGTAACCTAGATACCACGTGTAATGACGGGGTAGGGATACAGACAGGTGAGCCCTAATCTACCCGCCTCTCAGTCCCTGCCTACTTGCACGGCCCGTCCTAGGCGATGGCGTACAACTGGGCGACGGTCCCTACGCTCAATATGTGCACGACAGACAAACAGACAAGTGTACACAGAAGCTAAGGGAAATGGGGCAGTTGCCCACGGCAACACAGTGAGCAACAGGCGTAGTGAACGAGTCGAGTCAAAACAGGAGTGTACCAGGTACCAAACACAGAGCAGGAGCGTAGTCAGTAAAGCCAGGGTCAAAATGAAGCAAGGTCAATAATAATAGCAGAAGCAGCAGAGCCAGAAAACAGGAAAGAATCACAGGCAAAGACAAGCAGGAAATGAAGGTATAAATAGACCGAGGCCGGGAGCTAGAACCGTCTGGCCAGGCTGTAATAGGTTCTCCCACTCCTGAGCCTACCAGCCTGAGTGGTAGCAGATCGAGTCACTCTATCAGACCTAGGAGCAGGTGCAGACTGATTAACCATGGGCGTCGACACAGAAGCTGTGTCTGGCAGATCCTTTACACCACGTTCCCGTGACCTAATGTGCCACGTCACAGCGTATTCAAATCATGGAAGTGTCCAGTCTACATGACTACCGACTGTCATGGTGTGCAAACCTTAGATCAAAATGTTGACATATAACTAACTGACTCTAAACCTCATAGGGTAATTTTCTTTAGCTATTATACCAGGATGTAGGCGGAGGAGTAGGCTAAGAGAACGGAAAGTGGCCGAGGCGGGAGTTGGGCCAGAGTGAATATGACGCTTGACTGGGGTCTGGGGAGGGGAAGGGGAGAGAGACAGGTGGGAAGGTGGGAGCAGAGGGGCAACATGAAAAAAATTATTAAACTGAATCTACTGCTTTAAAACAGTCACTCACCAAGTTGCGGAGCTGGCCCCTGCATGGATCCCATTCCTTTCTACAAACCAATTAACGCTAATCATAACCTTGATGAGCAGCGGCTGCCCACTTTATTTTACTTTTGTGGCCAGGCCCCTGACAGTAGTACCAGCGGTACTACCCTGATGGCAGGCCTGTTTGCAGGAGTACTAGCCAACTACGTCACAGATAACCCAAGTTTCAAGACCATGCAAATTTATGGATTTTTGGCATCCCATGGAATATGGGAACAATAGGGATTTCTATCAGTAAGTATTCTGCCTGTTTGTTGGCTAATACTCCTGATCCAATTCCTTCTTCTAGCAGATTTTTTAAAGATTCCTTACATGCGGTGCTTGGTTTCGCCACAAGTTTGCGATATGTCGATTCATTGTCTAAAATGGTATGAACGTGTCTGGGATATAAAGAGGAATCTAGAACAACTCCTGCTCCGTAAGATTTGGAGGACACAGTTATACGCTGGATACATGGTGAGCCCCTCTGTGTTTTCACCGTCAGCCCTTATGTGTACATAGTGAACCTTTTAGAAGGTTAATCTTTACCCGCTAAGGTGGAAGGGTTGGTTCCAATGCCTAGTTATGGTGGTGTCTGAGGAAATAAAGGTCCTTTTAGACGTCCCGATACTGACCATGAAAACCAGCACCAATCGACGATACAGCGTGTCACAAGGAGCAATCATCGTTAATGTATGGGGGCAAACAATCGTTACTACACCAGACCCTGCACCGATCTGCCAGTCCAGCTGCCTCCGGGCACTGGACAACACTGCCGGAAGCAGATTGCTCAGATCACTGCATAGCAGCCGTACGGCAGAACTGCAGCTCGGCCTCTATTCTTTGACCGGAGCCATCTACTTCCGGCAGTGTTGTCCGGTGCCCAGAGGCAGCTGGAGTGGTGGATCGGTGCGGGGTCTGGTGTAGTAACGATTGTTTGCCCCCATACATTAACGATGATTGCTCCTTGTGACACGCTGTATCGTCGATAGGTCATCAGTTGTCAGAACGTGGAAAACCCTTTTAAAGGGAAGGTGTCACGGAAATGTTTTTTTATATATATATATATATATATATATATATATATATATATATATATATATATATAATATTGCTTTTAGTAAGTCATTAAAATAAATTGTATTTATTTGTGTTTTTTTGTTGTACTTTTTACTTTTTTCCTTCTTTTACTTCTCTATGGGGGCTGCCATTTTTTTTTTCATCTCTGTATCTGTCCATTAACGACACATACAGAGATGGAATACGGCACATACATTCCCATAGAGAATGCGAACGGGAGCCGTTCCATTCACTATAGTGTATGCCGTCTGTGTGGGAACGGCGCATGCGCCACTCCCACACTGATCAAAAGAAAGGTCTTTAGTAGAGCGACATCCAGCGCTATTTTCATGTGGACCGGAAGCCACGGCCGGACAGTAAGATGACGACTTCCGGTCGCGGCTTCCGGCCATATGTTGAAGGCAGCGCAGATGCAAGGACTAGGAGCGGCAGGGCGGAGGCGGCGGCAGGAGCAGGTAAGTTATGTTTGTGTATGTGATGTGTGTGTATGTTAGTGTTATACTTTCTGCTGAGCACTGTATCTAATCTTCCTACACTGTGCATTCGCTCAGAAAATGGCGGCACACAGTGTAGGAGGTTTGAAGATTCAACCCCCTTCTTTCTCCTGGCACTAGGCAGGATAAAGGAGGGGGGATTCTGTGAGGACACTAGAGCGAGTGTGTCTACTACAAATTTGCAGCATAAGGCAATGAGGTTGCTTTACCACATGCCAATGCGGCAATTTTGAGAATTGCTCCCTCTAGTGACCAGCACATGGAAATGTTATAAATTAGAATCTAATTTATAATATTTCCTGAAAAAAATAAAATAAAATTTCTAGCGACACATTCCCTTTAATACTGGCGTTTCATACACCAGTCCTATTAAACAGTTTGCTGGAGTAAGATGCAACACATTTATTAACAGGCGAAAGACTCTTAATAAATGTGTTGCATCTTTTAGCTGCAACGCGGCCTGTCATCAGTACTTTCTACGTGCTGCGGCCTGCTGTAAGAGCCTGAGGGAATCCGGGAGGGAGAATCGGAGTGGTGAGGTAAGTACATTTTTAAAATGTATTTTATTGTCTGATTGGGGGGCAAACAGTATGATTGGGGGGAGGTATGGGTCTGGCACGGAACTTTGCCTTGTTACGCTCCCCAGAGATAAATCGGGGCCGCACTATACATATAGATTTCTGCTATAATTTACATCAGTTACTGGCGTAACTTATAGTAAAATTGTTGGCCATTTCTGCTAAGCCCCACCCATTTTTTGCACCCCAAAAATGTCAACATTTGTGTATTTTAGTAAACTGTTGTAGAAAGGTTAATATATTCCCCCCAAAGGCTACAGACCGTAATACAATATCTTAACCCCTTCCCTCTATAGCCACTTTTGACCTTCCTGACAGAGCCTCATTTTTCAAATCTGACATGTGTCACTTTATGTGGTAATAACGTCGGATTGCTTTTAGCTATCCAAGCGATTCTGAGATTGTTTTCTCATGACACATTGGACTTGATGTTACTGGCAAAATTTGCTCGATATGTTCAGTATTTAATTGTGAAAAACACCAAAATTTAGCGGAAAATTGCAAACATTTGCATTTTTCTCAACTTAAATGTATCTGCTTGTAAGACAGGCAGTTATAACACACACAATTGTTGCTAACTAACATCCCCCATATGTCTACTTTAGTTTGGCATCGTCTTTTGAACATCCTCTTATTTTTCTAGGACGTTACAAGGCTTTGAACTTTAGCAGCAATTTCTCACATTTTCAAGAAAATTTCAAAAGGCTATTTTTACAGGGGCCCGTTCACTTGTGAAGTGGCTTTGAGGGCCTTATATATTAGAAACCCCAAAAAAGTCACCCCATTTTGAAAACTTCACCCCTCAAAGTATTCAAAACAGCATTTAGAACATTTCTTAACCCTTTAAACTTTTCACAGGAATTAAAGCAATGTAGGGGTGAAATTTACAAATAAATTTTTAATCCATTTTTATTTATAACACAGAAAGTTTTTCCATAGAAATGCAACTCAATATTTATTGCCCAGATTCTGCAGTTTTAGGAAATATCCCATATGTGGCCGTAGCGTGCTACTGGACTGAAGCACCGGCCTCAGAAGCAAAGGAGCACCTAGTGGATTTTGGGCCCTTATTTTTATTCAAATATATTTTAGGCACCATGTCAGGTTTCAAGGGCTCTTGCGGTGCCAAAACAGTGGAAATCCACCAAAAGTGATCCCATTTGAGAAACTACACACCTCAAGGAAATTATCTAGGTGTATACTGAGCGTTTTGACCCCGCAGGTTTTTTGCAGAAATTATTGGAAGTAGGCCCTGAAAATAAAAATCTAAATTTTTTCAAAGAAAATGTAGGTAAAGCTAATTTTTTCTCATTTCCACAAGGACTGAAGGAGAAAAGGCACCACAACATTTGTAAAGCAATTTCTCCCGAGTAAAACAATACCCCACATGTGGTAATAAATGGCTGTTTGGACACACGGCAGGGCTTAGAACGGATGGAGCACCATTTGGCTTTTGGAGTTCACATTTAGCAGGGATGGTTTGCGGAGGCCATGTCACATTTACAAAGCCCCTGAGGGGATAAAACAGTGTAAACCCCCCACAAGTGACCTCATTTTGGAAACTACACCCATTGAGGAAATTATCTAGGGGTATACTGAGCGTTTTGACCCCACAGGTTTTTTGCAGAAATTATTGGAAGTAGGCCCTGAAAATAAAAATCTACATATTTTCAAAGAAAATGTAGTTTTAGCACATTTTTTCTCATTTCCACAAAGACTGAAGGAGAAAAAGTCAGCAAAATTTGTAAAGCAATTTCTCCCGAGTAAAACAGTACCCCACATGTGGTAATAAACGGCTGTTTGGACACACGGCAGGGCTTAGAATGGAAAGAGCGCTATTTGGCTTTTGGAGATCACATTTAGCAGGAATGGTTTGCGGAGGCAATGTCGCATTTGCAAAGCCCCTGAGGGGCAAAACAATGAAAACACCCAAATAGTGACTCCCTTTAGGAAACTACACCCCTTGAGGAATCCATCTAGGAGTATTGTGAGCATTTTGACCCCATAGATGTTTCATAGAATTTATTAGAATTGGGCAGTGAAAATAAAAACAATCCTTTTTCTTCAATAAGACGTAGTTTTACCGCAAATTTTTTGGATTTCTCAACAAATAATGCAAAAAAAGAACACAACATTTGTAAAGCAATTTCTCCCGAGTACGGCAATACCCCATATGTGGTCATAAACGGCTGTTTGGGCACACGGCAAGGCTCAGAAAGGAAAGAGCGCCATTTGGAGTGCAGATTTTGCTGGATTGGTTTCTGGGCACCTGTGGGACCAAAACTGTGGATACCCCGCAGAAGTGACCACATTTTGGAAACTACGCCCTCAATGCATTTGCCTAGGGGTGTAGTAAGCATGTTAACCCTGCAGGTGTTTTGTAGAAATTAGTGTGCACTCGATGTTGCAGAGTGAAAATGGGATTTTTTTTCCATAGATATGCCAATATGTGGTGCCCAGCTTGTGCCACCATAACAAGACAGCTCTCTAATTATTATGCTGGGTTTCCTGGTTTTAGAAACACCCTTCATGTTGCCCTAATCTTTTGCCGAACATTCGACCAGGCTCAGGAGTGAAAGCGTACCATGCAAAATCGAGGCCTAATTTGGCGATTTATAAAGTATTGGATCACAATTGCAGAGGCTCAGATGTGAAATAATAAAAAGAAAGCCCTGAGAAGTGACCCCATTTGGAAACTGCACCCCTCAAGGCATCTATTAAGGGGTGTAGTGAGCATTTTCACCCACAGGTATTTTCCATAAATGATTGCGCTGCGGGTGGTGCAAAGTAAAAATTGATATTTTTCTCTAGAAATGCCATTTTAATGGCAAATATGTCATACCCAGCTTATGTCACTGGAGACACACACCCCAAAATTTTTTAAAAGGGTTCTCCCGGGTATGACGATGCCATATATGTGGAAGGAAACTGCTGTTTGGGCACACTGTAGGGTTCAGATGGGTGGGAGCGTCATTTGGCTTTTGGAGCGTGGAATTTGCTTGGTAATAGTTTTGTTTGGAGTGTTTCCGTTTATAACGTGGGGCATATGTGAGCTGGGCAGAGTACATCAGGGGCATAGTCAGGGGGTATAATAATGGGGTAAAAAAACTATAAAATAATCCATTTATGTGTGTTACGCTGTGAAGCAATCCTTTCTGCACAGGCCAGGGTCGCACTGATATATGGCGTCCTTTCTTATGCCCCTTTTGGTCCGCATATTTGCAGTTTGGGGAATTTTGCTGTGAAGTGTTGTCCTGGTATAATACGGGCACCCTCGCTTCCAGCAGATATGTTTGGGCCCTCCCCTTCCTGGTTCCCTAATTTTAGATCCTTGATAAATCGCCTCCTGAAACAGAGGAAATGTTCCCCTCGGGCACAACTGCATATTTTTTATTTCCTGACTTATTGGAGCCATAACTAATTTTATTTTTTCATAGACGTAGCGGTATGAGGGCTGTTTTTTTGCAGGACAAGCTGTAACGATTATTGTTACCATTTTCGGGTACATGCGACTTTTTGATCACCTTTCATCCTATTTTTTGGAAAGCCAGGTAAACAAAAGAACGCAATTCTGGCACAGCTTTTTTATTTATTTTTATACAGTGTTCACCATGCGTTATACATTACCAGTTAACTTTATTACGTGGATCCGTACGATTCTGGAAATACCTAATTTATAGAACTTTTTTATGTTTGACAACATTTTGCACATTAAAATTGCTTTTGTAAAAAGAATGTATTTTTTCTGTCGCCAAGTTGTGAGAACCATATCTTTCCAATTTTTTTGTCGACGGAGCTGTATGAGGGCTTGTTTTTTGCGAGACAAGCTATAGTTTTTATAGGTACCATTTTTGGATACGTGCAACGTTTTGATCACTTTTTATTCCAATATTTGTAGGGCAGAGTGACCAAAAAACAGAAACTCGGGTATAGTTTTTTACAGGTTTTTTTTACGCTGTTCACCGTGTGCAATAAATAATATAATATTTTGATACATCAGGTCGTTACGGTCGCGGCAATACCAAATACGTATGGTTTATTATTTTTTTTCAATAATAAAGGACTTGATAAGCGAAAAAGGGCGATAGTGTTTTATTTTATTACTTGAAACTTTTATTGTTTTCAAACTTCTATTTTTTTCATTTTTTTTCTAATACTTTGCACTACCTACGTAGTGCAATGTATTAGATCTGTCAGTTATTCACTGACAGCAAGCCGATTAGGCTTCGCCTCCCGGCGGGGCCTAATCGGCTTCCGTAATAGCAGAGCAGGAGGCCATTGTGTCTCCTGTTGCCATAGCAGCAGTCGCCAGTCCTGATTGCCTGTCAGGGCTGGTGATCTGCTAGTAACCACTACGATGCAGTAATCGCTTTCGATTGCTGCATCGAGGGGGATAATGGCAGGGATTGGAGCTAGCTCCGGTTCCTGCCATTAAAGGTGGATGCCATCTTTCCGGCGGCTACGGAAGCCGATCAGGCTCCGCCGCCGGGCGGATCTTGACCGTCTTCCGTATTAGGCAGACCGGGAGGCCAGTATTAGGCCTCCGGTTGCCATTGCAGCCACCGGAACCCCGGCAATTTCGGCAATTTCATTGCTGGGGTTCCGATGAGCTGCAAACACCTTAAGTGCAGCACTCGCGTTTGAGCGCTGCACTTAAGGGGTTAATGGCGGGGATCGAAGCTAATTTCGGTCCCCGCCATTACAGCCGGATGTCAGCTGTAAGATACAGCTGAGATCCGGGGATGATGGCACCGACTCAGCTTCTGGGCCGTTGCCAAACATTTGGCGTATGGATACGGCAATTTGCGGGAAGTCATAACTTTCCATGGCGTACCCATACGGCAAATGTCAGGAAGGGGTTAATGTAAGGATGTGTACACTTAATTGTGCAGCAACGCTTGTTGTCTCCATTCTATGTCAGTGTGAGAAGTAGATGTCCGGCCTTATGATTTTGTGATATGTGATAGACCCAGAATCCCAATCACCAAACCAAAGAATGCAAAATAAAGACACAAAACATTATAATTGGGTGTTAAATGGTCAAAACTTTTATTATATTATATGACCAAACTCAAAATGGCAAACCTCCGACTCACGAAGAGTCACCCTCCAGCACGCAGGAAAGGAAAAACCCCCTGTGGGGGAAACCTCTAGGGAAACCATGGCTGGAGGATTGCCCTTCCTCTGGGCTTAGAAGGTGCCAAAATAGAATTTGTAACAGAATTTGTAAGTTTTCTCAGATTTTCAAGGAAAGACAATACAATGAACGAACAACATAAAACACATAAATCGGCTGATCTGGTTGGCTAGGCGGGTGTCTCTCTTCCTGGGCACCCATTAAAATGAATGGGTGATCCACGGATGAGACGGGTCCTCCAGATGCCTCCTTGTAGCATCTGTCTCCGCTCCGGCCAATAGAAGGGGATCTCCTGCTGGAAACCCCCCTCTATTACAGACAACCCGTATGAAGAGGATGGCATCACTGTGATGAAGAAGTGGTCTTGGGTGTAGGGTTTCCCTGCTAGAATCTCCAAATTACATCAAGTCGGCATTGGTGGAGAAGTCAAGCTCAAGGTCCTCAGTCCCATCCAATATGGCGCTGAATGTGGCAGTAAAACCTTCTAATATGGAATCTTCTTTATGTCATAAACATTTGTGTTTATGACATCAGCACATTCATCATCATTACTACAGGAGTTTCTTACCACTGCCGCCTCATTCATTGTGACGTCACCCACAGTGGTCTGAAGTGTTAACCCTTTACTGACTGGCAGTGTACTTACCACAGTGGCCATAAAGCTGAATAGAACATATCAGCGGCCATAAAGGAAAAGGGATATTGCAGGGAGCATCTCCGCACAAGAACAATGCATGACAAAGGGTTGTCCAGGATAAGATAACTTGTCTGTTTTCTCCAAAAACCAGCACCACACCTGTCCATAGGTTGTGTGTGGTATTACAGCTCATTAATATTCACTTCAATGGAGAAAACCTGCAATACCAGATACAACCTGTGGATAGGTGTGGTGCTGTTTTTGAAAGAAAGCAGCCATATTTTTCTAACTCTGCAGAGCCCCTGTTAGAAATAGTTCAAAAAAAGGGGGAGAGAAGAAATTAAAAAAAGGGAAAAAGAGGAACTCTGAGGTAAAAGAAATCAAACTAGACTGAAAGGAGTCTGCTGGAGGTGCCAGATGGAAAGACATGTTTCTGCCATGGGGACCAGATTAGTTGAAAAACTATGCAGTTCATCTTCGAATGCAGCGTCACAAAAACAAATTATTTTGTAAAAAAATTAAAAAGTGTTTTTATTGTGCAAAACTAGAAAAACTTTTACATACATGTTGGTTCGGGAGTCCTGGTGGTCCTCCATGGGCTTTACCCATGGAGTGTCTGGAGACATGTTGGAGCTGTGGGGGAATGGTAGGTACGCTTACTGACATCTGATGGGATTGTAGGCACATCACACCATTTTGGTTGGCAATAAATGCTCTCTTTGAACATGCCCTCTCCGCTCCATTCTCTCCAGATCTATTTCTTTCCAGAAGAAGGTTCTCCTCCATTTATTCAGACTAGGTTGTGCCTAGACATTGGTAGTCTACAATTCCCCGGTACAAATCTAAATGTTTAGCCACATTCACTGATATTCAGAATCCAGCAACTCTGCCGATTGTTGAAGTAATCTCAGGCATTTTCTGAGTAGTTGACCGCTAACTCCCTCCACTCTGCTACCTCGCTGTAGTGCCCGACCATTCAATTTTTTTCTTCTCTCTCTGTAATTGTCGTCTGTCTATTGCTTGTTGTTTTAACCTTTCTCATTGATAAAAGTACAGATTTGGTAAAGACGACGCTTACATTGTTTCCTAATTGTCTTTTGGTGAGCTGCATTTTTTTTTAACATTTTGTACTGCTTTATGGTTTTAATAAAGATTGAGCAGAGTTACTGCAGTTAAGCGGTGATAAATATTCTTCTACGTCCTGCTCCTGAGATGACCTCAGGGAGAACAGAAGCCTCCCATAAAGCAGAAGGAGACCGGGGTGGTGGACATTGTTAGGTAAAAGTTAAACAGACTTACCATCAGGGGTGCTCAGGGATATACCGCTAATCCCCAAGTCAAGACTAGCTAGGAGGTCAATGCTTCCTGAGCCCTGCTCACACCATAGTCAGGAGCCCCCCAGCTTGACTGTGTCTGATTTGGGACAGGTAGTGGCTCAATTACTGGCTGGTGTTAGAGAGGCTTTGGTGCAGCGTGAGGTCCCACCACCTGTGGTCCCCGTTGCTCCTTCTCCTGTTGCGGCATGGTACGGTTCGGTATCTGGGGCTGCGGCGCTAGGTTCTAAAGTCACTGGGAGTGCTGGTGGGTCTGGCGCTCCTGTTGCGGTTCAACTGCATGGGGTTCGGTTAGCCAAATGTTTGTTTTGAGAGCTCCCTTAAGACGGAGATTAGAGATCGTATTTGGCGTGATGAATATGTTGAGATTTTCTCTCTTTTGCCGTTAGAGAAATTAAATTTGAATAGAGGAATGTCTGACGAGAGTAAGGCTGGATTCACACGAGCACATTACGTCCGTAATGCACGGAACGTATTTCACACTGCTGGGAGCCAAAATAAGTGTCAGACAATATTAGCACCATACAATACAATACAATACTGCTGTAGTACAGCGCCCTAATAATACAGTGTACTTAACAATAAATGAAATTTACTACATATTTCAAGGAGTTTTCCAGGAACATTTAAATGGGTTTATATGGCCACAAAACATTAAAAAAAAAAAACCTTTACAATATACTGATGTTCTCCATTCCAGGCTGTATCACGTGCTTGTATTGTCAGGTCAGTTTGATCGCTGTTGTATCTGATCCCATCAGAGGAAAGCAGGAAAAACCTTCCCACATCTCTCCCTTATGGAAAAGTTTTCCCTTCATTCCACTAATGGGAACCATATAAAAAATACACAATGCTCACATTGCCTAATACGACAGAAACATACAGGAGAAAATAAGAAAACAGTGTCTAAGCTTTACAATATAGTACTGGGGGGGATTGTGTACAAAAAGGAAAAATAAGTTGTACGGCCACCAAGACGAGCTGGAGATCCTTCAGCTTCAATTAGAGTCTGTTCACATGTTGATTTTCACCACATTTTATTAAATTGGCATTAGAATTTTAGTGATCTGAATAGTAATCTGAAAATTGTTAACTGTTTTCCTGCCATTTTTTTTTCACTTTTCAAAGGTTTAATTTATAATTTTGCACAAAAAAAAAACGGACAAAAAAACTACAAAGCATGAAAAGCAAATAATAACACATTGAATTCTATTTAACCAACAAACCCAACCAGTCACACAGAGAAGCGTCCATTTCCTCATCTAAGGCTTCATTCACATCTGCATCAGGACTCTGTTCATGGGTTCCGTCGAACCTTTCCGTCAGAGGAACCCATGAACGGAATCCAAACTGAAACAAACAGAAACCATAGGTTTCCGTTTGCATCACCATGGATTTCAATGGTGACGGATCCGGTGCAAATGGTTTCCGTTTATCACCGTTGTGTGAGGGTTCCATCGTTTTGACAGAATGAATAGCACAGTCGACTATGGTATTTATTCCGTCAAAATAACAGAACCCTTACACAACGGTGACAAATGGAAACCATTTGCACCGAATCCGTCACCATTAAAATCAATGGTGATGCAAACGGAAACCTATGGTTTCAGTTTGGAGTCCGTTCATGGGTTCCCCTGGCGAAAAGGTCCGACGGAACCCATGAACGGAGTCCCAACGCCGATGTGAACGAAGCCTTAGTTATAAGGATAGATAATGATTTCCTTCACATTTGAGCTACATGTTACGTAGCCGTTCCTTTCAGCTTAACCCATCGGGACCAAATCTTTTCTAATTTGTAGGGACATTTCCTACTCATATATAAAATGTTATACAGGAGGACATATTTATTGACAAGTTGTAACTAATGAGAAAGGGCAGGGGGGAAGTGTCTGTGGATTTCCAGGTCATATTTCCCTGTGTTTTTTAAATGTTGTAAGAATCCTCGAAGGAAACACCACGTTTGTTACATATCGTATAATATGTCCCTGAAAAAATCTGAGAGCTCAAAATATGCATGAAAAGATTTAGGCCTCGGTCACACAGTGCAGAACATGCACTTCTATTAAATACAGGATTGCTGCCAACATGTTGCCAACTGCAATTTCGCCATAGCAGTTTCTTCTGGGGCCAGTGTGAGGAATGGGGGGAACCACTTTGTCCATTTTGCTGCAGGTGGAGAGAGACTTTTTCTGTTATTTGCCCCTTGTCCTGAGCTCAGGAGGTTCTTAATTCAAATGAGACAAGCAGCCGATCAAACTGAGAAACCAGTGAACCAGTACAAACCAGTGTAGAAGTGTCTGAAAATAATCCTCTCCACTGTCACCTTCAGACTGTCCGACCACAATGGTGAGGATATGCGTAGCAGCAGCCGCAGGTGGGCATGGATTATAAACTTATAGTTGATGATACTTTTGATTGTTGTGTTTTTATTTACAAGTTGAGCACCAAGCGCGTCACCTATGTAAACATGTATGCCACCTATGTAAACGTGTATGTGTATATCATTTCAGTGCTTTGCTGCCATCTAGTGAACAAACTGCATAAATAGTTTGTGTAGTGCTGTTGTGTTATGTGTGCAGGACCTGTGATCACATGACCAGAGAGGCAAATTCTCAAATTCGTGCAGGTGCTGCACAGCTACTCAAGTAGGGGAGAAGCTGAATCTTTATTTAACAGGAGTTTAGCACCATATTTAAATATGCAATATTTAAAAAACAAATCGACATAAAAGTCATCAAACTGCATATTATGAGAGGAAAATGACTGTTATGCTATGTCGTTGATATATACATTGTGTATTAAGTGTTATTCCACTTAAGTAAACATATAACAGATCATTCCTCCAATTAAGACCCTTCGGGAATCTTGTATGAAGCTGCAGATCGAAGGAAACACCTCCCTATTCAGGAAGTGTCTTCTCCAATATCCACCCGTCTTTGGTTTCTTCACTACTTCAAGGCCATAAAAACATTGGGGGGAATTTATTAAGATGGCATTTCGTATGCCAGTCTTAATATAAAGAAAGTTGGAGTAAGATGCAATACATTTATTAAATGTGTCACATCTTTCGGCCGTTCTTGCGCCACAATCGTTATGTAGCGACCGCGGCCATGCTCCATCTATTCCCCCTACCCATCGGACAAAATGTAAAATAAAAAATAAGTATAATCTTTTTTCCGCTTCTCTTCTTCCCCCTTGATCCCCTAAGGCTCCCTGCTGCCCATACAATGCACTGACACCGAGCAGCGTCAGGTACTTGACCTGCCTAGGTAGAGTCGTGTGTTAACCTTAGACCATACTATCCCCCCCACCCCCACTTAGTAAAGACACATGACACCGAGGTTGGATGTGAAATGGCCACAGCAGCCGTTTATTAATTTCACAGTTTTATGAAAACAATTTAAATCCGAAACATTCGGATAACTAGTTAGGAATCCACCAGAGAATTCCTCCTAATAATTCACATGACCCAACATGGGTCAGAATCATAAATAACAATTAAACGTTAACATTAACCCGAGCAGAGGAAGTCCTTGAAGCCCCTTCAGATGTTCCTTATTAAGAACACACCGAATTAGCCATCTGCAAACCACCAATTACCTCCAGCCGTAAACCAGCTCGGAAGCACCGTTCACCTCTGCAGATGGCTCCAACCACTAGAAGTCCACTTCAAGGGGATAACACCCGATGAAGCCCTCAAGTGATATACCGACCACTAGAAGTCCACTTCAAAGGGATAACACCCGATGAAGCCTTCAAGTGATATACCTTCTACCAGAAGACCACTTCAAAGGGATAACACCCGATGAAGTCTTCAACCATGTACCTTTTTTGGGGGACGCATACCCCCGATGCGACCCCCCCACCATTTTGTACTGACTGGCCTCAAGGACTCCCCCCGCCACAGCGAAACAGGCCTTGACCCCCTTAAGCCTGTGAGTTCCTCCACACCACCACCGCCCTTTCTATGCCTTCTGCTATCGCCAAGCTCCACAGATCAATGCCAACCTCGGTCAGATGAACCCCGTCACTTCTCCAGAAATTCCCCACTCCTGACTCCAAATCCCTATGCCTTACGCAAATGCCCCCGTTCTTTGCCACAAAACGGGACACCGCCCGGTTAACCTTTATGCGAGCCTTATTGACTCTCTCCACCGATCTAGCTAACCGCCAATGCTTTCTTGGGACTATGTCCGACCACACTACCACCAACTTGGGATAAGATACCCACAAACACAACATATCATGTTTGATATCCCGCACCAACTCACGAAAAGGGCGGACTCCTAAGTCATTCCCACCCACGTGCAACACTAAAACCTCCGGAACCCTATCAAGCCGCGCATATGTCTGGAATTCCGCCAACACCCTGTTCCACGACATACCTCTAAAACCCAGCCAATGCACAACCGCATCCTGTCGCGGAATGCGCAACTGGCGACCATCCGGGCGGACGTCCGCCCTCAAAGCCCCCCAGTGCACGTACGAATGACCCATCAACCACACCAGACAAGGAGGCGAATCTGAAACGGAAAAAACAATTAGGCACCACCAATATAACATTTGTAAAGCGTAAACAACCCCAATCATAACATATGGGGGCGGACATAGGACTTAAACCTTTTAGACTCCCAACGACCAATACGCCTCACCCCTTCATCATCCAACCCCCAGCGCCCCGCTTCCGTTGCTGCGCCAATCCTGAAGGAATGAGATGAATATGACCCTGCCGCAACACCAACTGCCGCCAAACATTTTTTAAATACAGCTCCAAACTGAAACCTGGACAAAAACGACCCGTCCACATGACGTAACAGAGGCAAATCTGGAGACCCCCCGTTTTGCGTAAAACCCCGCATGCACTCTACAGGGCACATGACCGACCCCGGGAGGGCGAACAAAACTATCAGCTTTCCCTTCCCTACTTGGTCAGTTTTTGATCGACGCAACCATACCTCTAGCCGATCTGCAAATAGGCTCACCTCCCCAGATCTCAGCCCCCCTGCCCGTTTTGTACTTGGCGACACCAACTCCCCTATTCTAAATGCTCCAAAAAACGCTAACGAAAAAGCCAATCGAAACAAAACCATTTCATCTGCAGAACTACATACCGATGCTAATGAACCGCCCAAAGAGTTAAGCAAAGCAAACGACACCGGCCTTCTACTATCCGCCTCCACCCTACCTCGACGCAACCCCTTCAAAGCCTGCGATACCAGAAATTCCTTCGATACATCCCGAAAACCCCGCAGCTTAAACCCAAACGCCACCGCAGATATGAACCGGTTCACCTTCGCTACTGAAAACCCCGACTCCCAGGCGTCCCCTAACCAGTACAAAAGTGCCACCAACCTGTCTCTATCCGTATTGACGTCACCCAACTCTCTTAACCACTCCTCCCACTGCCTCCAACAAGCAGCATACGCACTCCACGTCGCGCGCGCCAAAGACCTTTTTAACAGCTGCTCTACGGGACCGATACCAGATCCCACAGATGCTCCGGACACGCCAACCCGAGACGTTCCGCTCCCGGTGCCAATTGCCGAAACCGGTCCCACTGCGAGCAAGAAAGAGCATCAGCGATACAATTCTGAACACCCGGGACATGCACCGCCACCACCCACGCGTTCAATGACAAACACACCAACACTAAATGTCGCAACAATTGAACTACCGGAGGAGAGGACGCCGTGATGTTATTAATGGCCAGCACCACCCCCATGTTGTCGCAGTAAAAACGGACCTTCTTATCCCTGAGCCTGTCCCCCCAAATGGTAGCCGCCACCACGATGGGAAACAGCTCGAGCAGGGCCAGATTCCGCGTGAGTCCACTGGACACCCAGCTAGCCGGCCATTGACCCGCGCACCACGGACCTCCCCCATAAGCTCCAAAACCACCCACCCCAGCCGCATCCGTAAAAATATTCAAATCACTCGTATCCTGCGCAGGCGCCATCCATAGCGAGCGACCATTGTACTGGCCCAAGAAGTCATCCCAAACCTGAAGATCAGCTCGGTGCTCCTCCTTGAGCCGCACAAAATGATGCGGCGCGCGCACTCCCGCCGTTGCCGCCGCCAACCTCCTACCAAACACCCTCCCCATCGGCATAATCCGGCAGGCGAAATTCAACTTCCCCAGCAGCGACTGAAGCTCCCTCAGCGCCATTTTCTTCATTCTACAAGCCCGTCGAACCTCCAGCCTCAAAGCCCCCAACTTATCCGCCGGGAGCCGACACTCCATTGCCACCGAGTCAATTTCGATTCCCAAGAAACAAATCGTCGCTACCGGGCCCTCCGTTTTTTCCGGCGCCAAAGGGATCCCAAAATCCCTCGCCACCTTCTGTAGTGCATGAAGCAAATTACCGCAAACCGGCGAACCCCCCGGGCCAACGCACAAAAAATCATCTAAGTAATGGATCAACGAGTCGACCCCGGATACTCCCCTCGTTACCCACTCCACGAAGCTACTAAACGCCTCGAAGTATGCACAAGAAAGAGAACACCCCATCGGAAGGCACCGATCCACGTAAAAGGCCCCATTCCAAAAACAACCCAACAGCCGTTGGCTTTCTGGATGCACCGGCAACAACCTGAACGCCGCCTCGATGTCGGTTTTTGCTAGCAGCGCCCCCGGACCCGCAGCCCGCACTAACCCCACCGCCTTATCGAATGAGGTATAAACTACGGAACACAACTCGTGATCAATCCCGTCATTTACCGACGAACCTTTGGGATACGATAAATGTTGAATCAAACGAAACTTTCCGGGCTCGCGTTTAGGGACAATACCCAAAGGGGACACAACTAAATCTTTTACCGGCGACTCAACAAATGGCCCCGACATGCGCCCCAACGAAACTTCTTTTAACAACTTTTCCGACACGACTTCCGCATGCAAGTAAGCCGATTTTAAATTCCTCCGCGTAACCGGAACCTCATAAGGAGGCGGAGGAATAACAAAACCAACACAAAACCCTTCATAAAGCAACTTAGCTGCCGCCCTATCCGGATACTCACTTAGATAAGGGGCCATCCTTTCCACCCTCACCGGCGACACCCCCTTGACCAGCCCCGTGCTGGTTCCCTGACCTCTTTTTTCGCATACATTTTGCCGCCCCGTGTGATGCACCATTACACTCGGAGCACACGTGCTTGAACTTGCACGTGGCCCCGAACTTGCACTGACCTTCATTGAATTGCCAGCAAAACCCCGCCTTTCCCCCGCCGCTTTGTCCACTCTGACTAAGCTGGCCTCCCTGGCCACCGCTCCCGGGAAAGGGCTGCCTAACCGGAGCCGTAACCCGTAACCAGAGAGCAATATCCTTCTGGTCCCACCGAATCGCCGGCCGAACCGCCTTCCGCTGACGGAATTGCTCGTCATATCGCAGCCACGCCTGACCCCCATACGCCCTATGAGCCTCCCCAATGGCATCAAAATAACAAAATAACGCCGAACAATTTTCCGGCGCCTTTTCCCCTATCACACTAGCCAATATGGCGAACGCCTGCGACCAATTAACGAACGTCTGCGGGATAAGCCTATACCGCCGCCGTTCCTCCTCGTCCTTTTTACTCTCATCCCGCTTGCTCTTATCCAAATTAAATTTAGCCAGCGGCAAGAGAGAAAAAATTTCAACATATTCGTCTTTCCAGATCCGATCACGCACCTCCTGCTTTAAATGCGCCCCCAACGGACCCTCAAAACAAACATACACCTCCCCCCGAGCACGATCGTCCATACGCACTCGATCGCCGTCCTTCTGTGCCTCGGTCTGTACCGACACCGCGACCGCCTCTCTAACCGCCACCACAGGACGCGCCTGTAACGATCCCACGTCCCTGGGGCCTTCCCAAACTACCGCAGGAGACACTTCCGTTACTACCGGCGCCGCGGCCCTATCCAGGCGCCCCACCAGCTCCCTTAAGCAACCCACTAAGTCTGCCAAACCCGCTCCGTCGCGTCCGCCCGCGCCACTACCGGCCCCCGATGCAATGCTAGCCGCCCCCCCGCCGACACCTGACATAAAAATCGCTGGATAAGACAAAGATGGAGTTATACACTCACCGGGCTGCACAGGCGCTGTGTTCCCGTCAGCCGGACCATCCTGACCTCGACGATACACGTCCAGTTCACCTTCCTCCAGTTCTTCTCTCGCCGACGACTGTCCCTCCCAACGACATCTTCGGAACGGGGATGAGGACGCGCTGACCGATGGGCCGGCAACCTGCCGCCCGACCGCCGGGACCCAGACTTCCGACCGGACCTGTTGCCTTGACGTCGCTGCAGATCTAGTCGTCCGTCTAGATGATCCTGACGAAGCCTGCCCCCTGGCCGGAACATCACCATGCGGGGCGGCCGTACCTTGTTCTCCAAATCTTCCATCTGATGGGGGAGGGGTGACAGGGAGCCCAGCCTGCGACTCCCTGCTTACCGCCGGACCCCGTCGCGGCCTGGGATTCCTGCCAGGACGCAGGGCCTGGGAAGGGGCGGTCCTCCCAGCTGCCTGGCCTGCAGCGTCCGGGATCGGGCTCCCTCTGCGACGCCGTGTCCGCGGGACTACCTCCGGACTGAGGCGCTCTGGAGGTCGGGACCGCCGAGAGGGACGGGTCGACCCAGCCTGCGTCGCCGTCACCCCTGGCACCGCTCTCTGCCTGCCCAGCGCAGGAGCGGTTGTTGCCGACTCCCCCCCCCGCCGCCATAGCCATGCTCGTAAGGGGGCCGGGGGAGGGGAGCCTGTCCCTTTCAACAGACCCCGAACGCCGTGCCCGACGTGGCGAAACGGCGTCCGGGATCCTAGTTATTGCAGCCACGGTCTCCTCTAGCCATCCGGGAACGTGGTGCACAGCAGCGGCACGCAGCCGCTCTAACATAAGGGCTTCTGCCATTACTAAAAGCCGGGCAACGGGGAGCTTACTTGCTTCTTATGTTACTCCTCCCGCTGCTTCCGGCTCAATGCCGAGAAACAGCGGGAAGCGCAGTAACGGCCCCCCGTCCCCCTTAACTCCTCCCCGTCCCTCCTTCAGCTCCTACCAACTCTCCCTCACCTAATTAACCCTTTCCCTACCAGGACGGTCATGTCGGCCTCCCTTCACCCTGCTGCGTCCAGCCTCTTCTTTATATGCGACACAGCACTCAACGTCATCAGTGCATTGTTTGAGCCGCAGGCTGCGGAGAGAACATGAGGGGACCAGAAGAGGAGTGGTGAGGTGAGCATTCATTTTTTATTTAATTGTCCGATAGAGGGGACGGAGAGGAGCCTGGCATGGGCCTCTACCTTGCTACGCTCCACATAGTGACATTTTTGCCAGTTATTAGCAGGAGTAGATTTCGACTATAGTTTACGCCAGGTGTAAATTATTATAAATTTGTTGTGCTGCTGTCACCTTGCCCCCTTTTGGGAAGCTTCCTTTTAGAAAACTGGCGTAGAAAGGTTAATACATTTCCCCATAAGCTTTAAAAATTACCATTATGTGTTTCTAAGAAGTGTTTTTCTGCACCAGAGAGGCATTAGTGTTTTTTTTGTTTTTGTATCTGAAATGTGTTCTACAATGCGCGTTTTGAAGTTTCTAATCGTGCGCCCTACAGATGTAGCCGGCTTTATCTTGACTTTCAATGCCTTAAAGAGGCTCTGTCACCACATTATAAGTGCACTATCTTCTACATAATGTGATTGGCGCTGTAATGTAGATTATAGCAGTGTTTTTTATTTAGAAAAACGATAATTTTTGACGGAGTTATGACCTATTTTAGCTTTATGCTAATGACTTTCTCAATGGACAACTGGGCGTGTTTTACTATATGACCAAGTGGGCGTTGTACAGAGGAGTGTATGACGCTGACCAATCAGTGACAAATCAGCGTCATACACTTCTCTCCATTCATTTACTCTGCAGATAGCGATATATCTATATCGCTATGTGCAGTCACATAAACATACTATAACGCTACTCATGTGTCATGACCATGAATATACATTACCTCCAGCCAGGATGTGATGTGTATTCATTCTCCAAACCACTTCTCTGCACGTCTCTGTGATTTACAGCACAGCACAGCGAGATCTCGCTGTGAATGACAGTTTACAGCGTAATCTCGCGAGACTACCCCTGCTATGCTTTAAAAACACAGAGACGCTACAGAAGTGGTCAGGAGAATGAATACACGTCACGTCCTGGCTGGAGGTAATGTATATTCATTGTCATGACACATGAGTAGCGTTATAGTGTGTTTATGTGACTGCAAATAGCGATATAGATACAGTATATCGCTATCTGCCGTGTAAATGAATGGAGAGAAGTGTATGACGCTGATTGGTCGCTGATTGGTCAGCGTCATACACTCCTCTTTACAACGCCCACTTGGCCATATAGTAAAACACGCCCAGTTGTCCATTGAGAAACTCATTAGCATAAAGCTAATAAAGGTCATAACTCCGTCAAAAATGATAATTTTTCTAATTAAAAAACACTGATGTAATCTACATTACAGCGCCGATCACATTATGTAGAAGATAGGGCACTTATAATGTGGTGACAGAGCCTCTTTAAATACACAGTGGCTGTGTTTTTTCAATGACTTTTTAACGACTTTTGTTGTGTGATATCACGCTTCAGCAAGTTATCATAAAGATGGCTACATCCGTACATACACGCGATCACATTGTTTGCATTTAATGGCATAAATTACATGATGCTTAGTACAATTTTTATAAACGCATCAATATCGTAAGTACTTTTGAAAAAATAAAAAACTTTTTGGGAAAGTCAAGTTTTGTTGTTAGCGACACTGTAGAAAAGACTTGTAACAACATGTAACTAAGAGATCTCATCCTCTAGGTGACCCAAGGGCTGCCTTTACCCACAATTTGTGTCAGGACTGGATCCGGATTTAACATGGGTTCATTTTTTCTGAATAATGTTTTGATATTTCTCCAAACTTTTGGCTCTATGCCGTTGAAGAAACTGGTAATTGATCTCTCGTGCTTCAGTATTTATTATTAAACAAGATGGATTATTGTGTCCTTTGTTTTGATGCCCTTCTTAACATCCATTGTTAACCCCTTCCCGACATTTGCCGTATAGGTACGTCATGGAAAGCATTGACTTCCCGCGTCTTGACGTACCTATACGCCGAATGTTTGGGACCGGCTCAGAAGCTGAGAAGGTGAGAAGCTCAGAAGCCTTCCATCACCGGATCTCAGCTGTATCTTACAGCTGACATCCGGCTGTAACGGCGGGGACCGAAATTAGCTTCGATCCCCGCCATTAACCCCTTAAGTGCAGCGCTCAAACGCGATTGCTGCACTTAAGGTGTTTGCAGCTCATCGGAACCCCAATAATGAAATTGCCGGGGTTCCGGTGGCTGCAATGGCAACCGGAGGCCTAATACTGGCCTCCCGGTCTGCCTAGCACCGAAGCCAGTCAAGATCTGCCCGGCGGCGGAGCCTGATAGGCTTCCGTAGCTGCTAGCAAGATGGCGCCGGGTCAGGAGCTGAGCCGGCACCATCAGCGGTGGAAGTCAGCTGTACTGTACAGCTGACATCCACCTGTAACGGCAGGAACCGGAGCTAGCTCCGATCCCTGCCATTAACTCCTTCGATGCAGCAATCGAAACATTTGTAAAGCAATTTCTCCCGAGTACGGCAATACCCCATATGTGGTCATAAACGGCTGTTTGGGCACACGGCAAGGCTCAGAAAGGAAAGAGCGCCATTTGGAGTGCAGATTTTGCTGGATTGGTTTCTGGGCACCTGTGGGACCAAAACTGTGGATACCCCGCAGAAGTGACCACATTTTGGAAACTACGCCCTCAATGCATTTGCCTAGGGGTGTAGTAAGCATGTTAACCCTGCAGGTGTTTTGTAGAAATTAGTGTGCACTCGATGTTGCAGAGTGAAAATGGGATTTTTTTTCCATAGATATGCCAATATGTGGTGCCCAGCTTGTGCCACCATAACAAGACAGCTCTCTAATTATTATGCTGGGTTTCCTGGTTTTAGAAACACCCTTCATGTTGCCCTAATCTTTTGCCGAACATTCGACCAGGCTCAGGAGTGAAAGCGTACCATGCAAAATCGAGGCCTAATTTGGCGATTTATAAAGTATTGGATCACAATTGCAGAGGCTCAGATGTGAAATAATAAAAAGAAAGCCCTGAGAAGTGACCCCATTTGGAAACTGCACCCCTCAAGGCATCTATTAAGGGGTGTAGTGAGCATTTTCACTGACAGGTATTTTCCATAAATGATTGCGCTGCGGGTGGTGCAAAGTAAAAATTGATATTTTTCTCTAGAAATGCCATTTCAATGGCAAATATGTCATACCCAGCTTATGTCACTGGAGACACACACCCCAAAATTTTTTAAAAGGGTTCTCCCGGGTATGACGATGCCATATATGTGGAAGGAAACTGCTGTTTGGGCACACTGTAGGGTTCAGATGGGTGGGAGCGTCATTTGGCTTTTGGAGCGTGGAATTTGCTTGGTAATAGTTTTGTTTGGAGTGTTTCCGTTTATAACGTGGGGCATATGTGAGCTGGGCAGAGTACATCAGGGGCATAGTCAGGGGGTATAATAATGGGGTAAAAAAACAATAAAATAATCCATTTATGTGTGTTACGCTGTGAAGCAATCCTTTCTGCACAGGCCAGTGTCGCACTGATATATGGCGTCCTTTCTTATGCCCCTTTTGGTCCGCATATTTGCAGTTTGGGGAATTTTGCTGTGAAGTGTTGTCCTGGTATAATACGGGCACCCTCGCTTCCAGCAGATATGTTTGGGCCCTCCCCTTCCTGGTTCCCTAATTTTAGATCCTTGATAAATCGCCTCCTGAAACAGAGGAAATGTTCCCCTCGGGCACAACTGCATATTTTTTATTTCCTGACTTATTGGAGCCATAACTAATTTTATTTTTTCATAGACGTAGCGGTATGAGGGCTGTTTTTTTGCAGGACAAGCTGTAACGATTATTGTTACCGTTTTCGGGTACATGCGACTTTTTGATCACCTTTCATCCTATTTTTTGGAAAGCCAGGTAAACAAAAAAACGCAATTCTGGCACAGCTTTTTTATTTATTTTTATACAGTGTTCACCATGCGTTATACATTACCAGTTAACTTTATTATGTGGATCCGTACGATTCTGGAAATACCTAATTTATAGAACTTTTTTATGTTTGACAACATTTTGCACATTAAAATTGCTTTTGTAAAAAGAATGTATTTTTTCTGTCGCCAAGTTGTGAGAACCATATCTTTCCAATTTTTTTGTCGACGGAGCTGTATGAGGGCTTGTTTTTTGTGAGACAAGCTATAGTTTTTATAGGTACCATTTTTGGATACGTGCAACGTTTTGATCACTTTTTATTCCAATATTTGTAGGGCAGAGTGACCAAAAAACAGAAACTCGGGTATAGTTTTTTACAGGTTTTTTTTACGCTGTTCACCGTGTGCAATAAATAATATAATATTTTGATACATCAGGTCGTTACGGTCGCGGCAATACCAAATACGTATGGTTTATTATTTTTTTTCAATAATAAAGGACTTGATAAGCGAAAAAGGGCGATAGTGTTTTATTTTATTACTTGAAACTTTTATTGTTTTCAAACTTCTATTTTTTTCATTTTTTTTCTAATACTTTGCACTACCTACGTAGTGCAATGTATTAGATCTGTCAGTTATTCACTGACAGCAAGCCGATTAGGCTTCGCCTCCCGGCGGGGCCTAATCGGCTTCCGTAATAGCAGAGCAGGAGGCCATTGTGTCTCCTGTTGCCATAGCAGCAGTCGCCAGTCCTGATTGCCTGTCAGGGCTGGTGATCTGCTAGTAACCACTACGATGCAGTAATCGCTTTCGATTGCTGCATCGAGGGGGATAATGGCAGGGATTGGAGCTAGCTCCGGTTCCTGCCATTAAAGGTGGATGCCATCTTTCCGGCGGCTACGGAAGCCGATCAGGCTCCGCCGCCGGGCGGATCTTGACCGTCTTCCGTATTAGGCAGACCGGGAGGCCAGTATTAGGCCTCCGGTTGCCATTGCAGCCACCGGAACCCCGGCAATTTCGGCAATTTCATTGCTGGGGTTCCGATGAGCTGCAAACACCTTAAGTGCAGCACTCGCGTTTGAGCGCTGCACTTAAGGGGTTAATGGCGGGGATCGAAGCTAATTTCGGTCCCCGCCATTACAGCCGGATGTCAGCTGTAAGATACAGCTGAGATCCGGGGATGATGGCACCGACTCAGCTTCTGGGCCGTTGCCAAACATTTGGCGTATGGATACGGCAATTTGCGGGAAGTCATAACTTTCCATGGCGTACCCATACGGCAAATGTCAGGAAGGGGTTAATGTAAGGATGTGTACACTTAATTGTGCAGCAACGCTTGTTGTCTCCATTCTATGTCAGTGTGGGAAGTAGATGTCCGGCCTTATGATTTTGTGATATGTGATAGACCCAGAATCCCAATCACCAAACCAAAGAATGCAAAATAAAGACACAAAACATTATAATTGGGTGTTAAATGGTCAAAACTTTTATTATATTATATGACCAAACTCAAAATGGCAAACCTCCGACTCACGAAGAGTCACCCTCCAGCACGCAGGAAAGGAAAAACCCCCTGTGGGGGAAACCTCTAGGGAAACCATGGCTGGAGGATTGCCCTTCCTCTGGGCTTAGAAGGTGCCAAAATAGAATTTGTAACAGAATTTGTAAGTTTTCTCAGATTTTCAAGGAAAGACAATACAATGAACGAACAACATAAAACACATAAATCGGCTGATCTGGTTGGCTAGGCGGGTGTCTCTCTTCCTGGGCACCCATTAAAATGAATGGGTGATCCACGGATGAGACGGGTCCTCCAGATGCCTCCTTGTAGCATCTGTCTCCGCTCCGGCCAATAGAAGGGGATCTCCTGCTGGAAACCCCCCTCTATTACAGACAACCCGTATGAAGAGGATGGCATCACTGTGATGAAGAAGTGGTCTTGGGTGTAGGGTTTCCCTGCTAGAATCTCCAAATTACATCAAGTCGGCATTGGTGGAGAAGTCAAGCTCAAGGTCCTCAGTCCCATCCAATATGGCGCTGAATGTGGCAGTAAAACCTTCTAATATGGAATCTTCTTTATGTCATAAACATTTGTGTTTATGACATCAGCACATTCATCATCATTACTACAGGAGTTTCTTACCACTGCCGCCTCATTCATTGTGACGTCACCCACAGTGGTCTGAAGTGTTAACCCTTTACTGACTGGCAGTGTACTTACCACAGTGGCCATAAAGCTGAATAGAACATATCAGCGGCCATAAAGGAAAAGGGATATTGCAGGGAGCATCTCCGCACAAGAACAATGCATGACAAAGGGTTGTCCAGGATAAGATAACTTGTCTGCTTTCTCCAAAAACCAGCACCACACCTGTCCATAGGTTGTGTGTGGTATTACAGCTCATTAATATTCACTTCAATGGAGAAAACCTGCAATACCAGATACAACCTGTGGATAGGTGTGGTGCTGTTTTTGAAAGAAAGCAGCCATATTTTTCTAACTCTGCACAGCCCCTGTTAGAAATAGTTCAAAAAAAGGGGGAGAGAAGAAATTAAAAAAAGGGAAAAAGAGGAACTCTGAGGTAAAAGAAATCAAACTAGACTGAAAGGAGTCTGCTGGAGGTGCCAGATGGAAAGACATGTTTCTGCCATGGGGACCAGATTAGTTGAAAAACTATGCAGTTCATCTTCGAATGCAGCGTCACAAAAACAAATTATTTTGTAAAAAAATTAAAAAGTGTTTTTATTGTGCAAAACTAGAAAAACTTTTACGTACATGTTGGTTCAGGAGTCCTGGTGGTCCTCCATGGGCTTTACCCATGGAGTGTTTGGAGACATGTTGGAGCTGTGGGATAATGGTAGGTACGCTTACTGACATCTGATGGGATTGTAGGCACATCGCACCATTTTGGTTGGCAATAAATGCTCTCTTTGAACATGCCCTCTCCGCTCCATTCTCTCCAGATCTATTTCTTTCCAGAAGAAGGTTCTCCTCCATTTATTCAGACTAGGTTGTGCCTAGACATTGGTAGTCTACAATTCCCCGGTACAAATCTAAATGTTTAGCCACATTCACTGATATTCAGAATCCAGCAACTCTGCCGATTGTTGAAGTAATCTCAGGCATTTTCTGAGTAGTTGACCGCTAACTCCCTCCACTCTGCTACCTCGCTGTAGTGCCCGACCATTCAATTTTTTTCTTCTCTCTCTGTAATTGTCGTCTGTCTATTGCTTGTTGTTTTAACCTTTCTCATTGATAAAAGTACAGATTTGGTAAAGACGACGCTTACATTGTTTCCTAATTGTCTTTTGGTGAGCTGCATTTTTTTTTAACATTTTGTACTGCTTTATGGTTTTAATAAAGATTGAGCAGAGTTACTGCAGTTAAGCGGTGATAAATATTCTTCTACGTCCTGCTCCTGAGATGACCTCAGGGAGAACAGAAGCCTCCCATAAAGCAGAAGGAGACCGGGGTGGTGGACATTGTTAGGTAAAAGTTAAACAGACTTACCATCAGGGGTGCTCAGGGATTTGTAGACACTGAAGCGCCTAGGGAGAGTGTCAGGGACTGCAAGGGGTTAAGAAAGGATGGAACGGTTTAAAATAATGCCCAGGATCAGGATTGGTCAACAAGGGGTAAGAGGGGCGTGGTTAAGAAGATATAAGGCAGAGGTTTGGAGCAGGAAGCCCTCTTACCTTCAAGCTGCAGTGGAAGAAACACCTTTGCTGCTGCTGTGGAGTTTCAGAGCGTGGTCGTTAAGAAGATGGCAGAAGAACTGTTGCGGAAGGTGGCACAGCGGGTAGCGGCAGAAGGGCCTGCCTGGCTGGAATCCCTGTTGGAGGAAGGAGAGAGGCGAGGAGCGGAGCGGGGCACGGAACAGTCGGGAGCGGCTACCCGAGGTAGGCCGCAGCGCGTTACACGCCCTCCGGTTAGACTAAGCCCTAGCCCTGTTGCTATGAGGGGTGCTGTGACTGCTGCACAGTCATGCGGTGGTCCCAGCAGGTCCCCTAGGCCTATGTCGACGGGTGCTTCGTCGGTCGACATAGTGCCCCCCTCCCCCCCGTCCACTCGTCGCGCTGGCGTCCTTCCCCATGGCGGTAAGAGGGCGGCTGTTAAACCGGCACGGGCACGGTACAACCCGCCTCGAGCTGCTGATGCGGGCGCGGAGGCAGCGGCCGACTATCGTGACAGTGGGGTGAATATGGCGGACTCAGGCGACTGGTCCGACATGGTCGCTTACCATGCGGCATGTTCACAGGAGCTGGGACTTGCTTCTGGGGCCTGTGTGCAGCCGGGGTCGGCGCCATCTTTCCCCGTGCTGTTCTCTACGCAGCCAGAATTGGCGGCGGGGGGAACAGGGGCGGGACGTCCTGGCAGGCGCAGTGCAGCCAGGACACAAGATGGCGGCGCACGAAAAAAGAAGATGGCGGCGGGTGCGGGGAGGCGGACGGTGAGCAAGCAGCCCAGCCAGGGGGCGGGGGCTTCTGCGGTGCCTGTCGCTTCTCCACCCCGGTCCCCCCCGGGCCCCTGTCAGCACGGGTCAGGGGCAGGGGGGGAGTGTGCTAGGAAAGATAGGAGTGAGGGTGTTTTGGATGCTATTTGCCCTTCTCCTGCCTTGTCATCTTTCTCTCCTGCAGGTCCAAGAAGGGAGCGTTCCAGGCGAGGGAGGAAACGCCGGGCTGGTGGACATCGCCGGCACGGCCATCATGGACGTCGCAGGTCAGGTGACGGGAAGAGGCGTGGTCGACGGTATTCCTCGTCTTCCAGCGATGGTTTCTCCTCCTCGTCTGCAACGACGTCCGCATCATCCGGATCATGGAGGAGGTCGTCGAGGAGATCCTCACGGCCGCAGAGACGCAGTCGACGCCGGGAGGTGCAGCGCTTGTCGGTGGATCAGGAGCAGCTGTCCCAGGTTGTACCTCCCGCCGGGCCGGTGGAGGAGGTGCAGGCCGTGGTTCCAGTGCCGCGGCAAGTGGCTGAAGGACCCTCTGGAGTCGGTGGGACCTCTGGGAGCGGTGAGTCGGCCTGCGGTGACGCATGGCTTAATAAACCTAATGCAGCGGGTGCGGATTTGATTTCTGTTTTAAAAGCCGTGGTGGCTGGGTTGAAAGTGAATGAGGGAACGTCGTGTCCCTCTGTGCCACCAGAGGGAGCTATGCCCCCGTCTGAGAAAGAGAATGCTTTAGCTAGTTTGACGTTTAGAGATTCATTGTTTTGTGGAGTCGCTCCTCTCGGGACTCATTTGTCAGCTGAGGTCAAGGACAAGATTTGGAGGAATGAATTTGTGGATATTTGGTCCTTGGTCTCGGTGGAGCAGGTGACTGTCGACAAGGAGCGGGGCTTTGAGAGAGGTTCGGATAGGAAAGCAAAAGTAGCGAAAACATTTGGCAACTGGGTACAGTGTTACGCTACACTGGCTCATGTTATTTGCCAACGCTATCCTGGGAAAGGGGCCGAGTTGTTTGTCTATTTTGACACAATTTTCAGCGCCCACAGGCTGCACGGTGGTGCGGCCTGGTGGCGATATGATGAAGAATTTCGGCGACGTTTGGCTTTGTCGCCTGATATTAGTTGGGCGACGAAGGCAACGGACGTGTGGTTGCAGCTTATTTTAGCGCAAGGGAGTAGGCAACAACGCCCCTTTCCCAGTGCGGCCGCAGCACCGGGCCCCGCCCCTGGAGTTGCGGCCGCTAGGCCCACAGGTGCCTGTTGGCTCTACAATGAGGGCCACTGTCGTTTCTTTGCCACGTGCAAATTTCGACATGAATGCTCCATCTGTGGGGGCGCCCATTCGGCGCTCCGGTGTTTCCGGAGAGGTAAGCAGCCGGTCAAGGCACCTCCTTCCGGCGCAGCGGAGAACGCCGGTGAACGTGCTCGAGATGGGCCCATGGTTAGAGCGGTACCACAGGAGGCGGGAAGCAGAGGTGCTCACTAACGGGTTTTCGTTTGGTTTTGAGATTCCTTTTGAATATTCTGCGACATTGTCATTGGCTGACAATTTGAAGTCGATCAATGAGAATGTGGGCATTGCGCGGTTAAAATTAGCTAAAGAAGTGGAATTAGGAAGAATGGCAGGTCCATTCAGCGAGCCGCCGTATACGAATCTGCGAGTTTCCCCCCTTGGTTTAATTCCAAAGAAGGAACGAGGAAAGTTTAGGCTGATTCATCACCTTTCTTTTCCTCGCGGTGGTTCTGTTAATGACGGTATTTCTAGGGCGGAGGCGGCGGTTTCGTATACGTCTTTTGATGTTGCAGTAAGGTTGGTACAGGCGGCTGGACAAGGGGCGTTGTTAGCCAAATCTGATATTGAAGCGGCCTTTCGTTTGCTGCCGGTTCATCCGGAGTGTTTTCACCTGCTGGGTTGTTGTTTAGACAAAGGGTTTTACGTGGATATGTGCCTTCCTATGGGTTGTTCAATATCATGCAGTTACTTTGAGATGTTTGCGTCATTTTTAGAGTGGGTAGTTCGTTTGGAGTCTGGTTGTGACTCGGTCATTCATTATCTGGATGATTTTCTTTTTGTGGGCCCGGGGGGCTCTGGGTTGTGCAGCACGTTGCTGAGAGTGTTTCGACAGGTGATGTCGCGTTTCGGGGTACCTATTTCCGAGGATAAGACGGAAGGTCCTGTAACGGTTTTGTCATTTTTGGGTATCGAAATAGATAGCGAGCGGATGATTTTTCGGTTGCCGGATGATAAATTGGCAAGGCTAGTGACGCAGGTTGACCAGGTCATGGGGTCGAAAAAAGTGACGTTAAAACAGTTACAGTCGTTAATGGGATTGCTGGTGTTTGCTTGTCGTATAATTCCAATGGGTCATGTTTTTTCTAGGCGTTTGTCTTTAGCCACTAGAGGTATCTCGAAGCCAAATCATTTTATCAGGGTAACCTCTTGTATGAGGAAGGATTTGTTTGTCTGGCATTCTTTTTTGAGTTCGTTTAACGGGAGGTCGGTGTGTCAGGACGCTGAGTTGTCTAATGTAGACTTGGAATTATTTACGGATGCAGCCGGAAGTGATGGTTTTGGAGCAATTTTGGGCCGAAGTTGGTGTAGATCCCCTTGGCCCTTGCATTGGAGTGATTTGGGAGTCTTACGTAATTTAACGCTATTGGAATTGTTTCCTATTATAGTTGCAATAGAGTTATGGGGTAGCGTGATGGTGAATAAGAGGATTGTATTTTGGACAGACAACATGGCGGTGGTGCATGCGGTGAACGGGTTGTCGTCTAGTTCGTTGCCGGTATTAGCTTTATTAAGACGGTTGGTTTTGAAGTGTTTGCGTTTGAATGTGTGGTTTCGTGCAAAACATGTTCCGGGTGTCAGTAATGTGATGGCTGATGCTTTGTCTCGTTCACAGATGTCCCGGTTTCGGGAATTGCACCCGGCAGCTTTGGCAGAAGGGGTGTCCCCCCCCCTTCACTTATGGGCCCTGGTCGAGGACAACTTATGAGACTGTTGAGGGGTTCGGTGGTACCGGCGACTTGGAAGAGTCATTGCAGAGCGTGGGATCGGTGGTTGGAGATTGCGGGGAATGACTTCCCATCACAGGAGGGGTGTCACCTGGACGTTACGATAGCAAGTTTGGTACAAATACGTCAGGAAGGGGGTAGTGCGGCCACGGCGAGCAAGTTTTTAGCAGGAGTGGCCTTTATGTTAAAATTGTGGGGATGCAGAGATGTTACAAAAGAATTTGTAGTTCGGCAGTCTTTAAAAGGGTGGAAAAAAGAGGCGTGTTCAAGGGACACGAGGCGGCCAGTATCTTTTTCACTTTTGGGTCGGCTTCTAGCCGTTTTATGTTTTGTGTGTCGGGATGAATATGAAGTGTCCTTGTTCGGCGCGGCGTTTTCGTTGGCTTTCTTTGCCGCTTTGCGAGTTAGTGAGCTGGTTCCGCACAGAGTAAGTGCGAGCGGTGGTCTTCTCGGATCGGATGTAGTAACGTTGGGAGATTCTCTCAGGGTCTGTGTGCGGAGGTCAAAGACTGATGTGGTAGGAAAGGGGGCTTGGCTGTCGATTGGGAGGATTGGGGGGCAGTATTGCCCGGTAAAATGGGTCCAGGAATTCGTGTTGGTCCGAGTGCCCGGGACGCAATTCTTGATCCATCAGGATGGATCCGCGATGTCGCGTTTTCAATTTGAGGCGATTTTTAAGGCCGGCTTGAAGTATCTAGGTTTGCCGCCGGGCGAGTTTGGTACACATTCATTTAGGATAGGTGCGGCAACTGAGGCGGATGCCTTGGGTTTGGATTCAGCGGCTATCATGAGTCTGGGTAGATGGCGCTCTAATAGCTATAAGTCATATGTGCGACCTGATCTGGTTTTAAAGATGGTGTAAGCTGGAAGTTTTCATAAGAAAGGTCGCCCCCTCCCCTTCCCCCCCCTCCCCTTCCCCCCCCCCCCCCTGTTTTCCTTCCTGTTATATGGAGTGTTATGTTAACCCTGCCTGTAATTTTCATTTGACCGGAATGTAGCTTAATTTCTTTGTTAGGGTTGCGGCGCCCCCAAGTGTGGATCTTGGGGCATTTGTATGTGCATTGGGCAGCGGTTCGAGCGGGTCGAAGGCCATTAGGTCCGAATTTGGGCCTCGCACAGGCCGACGTCCATTGGAGAGGTGTCCGGGGATTACGGTGGGTGCAGTTACTGCCAGAAGTAGTGGCAGTTACAAGGCACACGTACGGACCTGTTGTCCTAATCATCCATGCGGGTGGAAATGATATCGGCCAAGTGAAAATGGCTGAGTTATTGTCAATTATACGAACTGATTTGGCGCGTTTTCGGGATCTGTTCGCCCGTTGCGTGATAGTTTGGTCCGAAATAGTGGCGCGCACGGTGTGGCGAGGAGCGAGGAATATGGCAGCTTTGGAGAGAGTGCGCAGGTTAATTAATGTGCGGGTGTCGCGGTTCATTCGCTCTATAGGGGGGATCGGGTTGCGACACCAATCCCTGGAGGGGGATAATGCAGATCTGCTGGCACCGGATGGAGTGCATCTGAATGATATCGGGCTCGATATCTTTTTATTGGATCTCTTGGATGGTGCCGAGAGAGGGCTGGCGTTGCTTGGTGGGGGTGGTCGGGGGACTGAGTAGGTTTCTCAGTTCCCCCTTCTTGGCGGAAAGTACGGCAGATGAAGACGGAGGTAGCACCCTACATGCCTGATGGAGACAGGGAGCATCGGCATTTCAGGAGGAGAGAAAATAAATAAATATATATATGTCTTCATGCCGATGGTTGTAAATAATAATAAAGCTGTGGCCACTTCCACATTTGCATAAAGAAGGTGTTGGTGTGTTAATTCAAAGAAGGATGGTTAAGGTCCTGGGCAGGTAAAGTGGATAATGGGTCCTTGCAGTCTTGTAGACACTGAAGCGCCTAGGGAGAGTGTCAGGGACTGCAAGGGGTTAAGAAAGGATGGAACGGTTTAAAATAATGCCCAGGATCAGGATTGGTCAACAAGGGGTAAGAGGGGCGTGGTTAAGAAGATATAAGGCAGAGGTTTGGAGCAGGAAGCCCTCTTACCTTCAAGCTGCAGTGGAAGAAACACCCGCCCTCCCTCCCCTGGTGGTTTTGGTTTGTTTTTAAAATTTTTCTACGGTTATATTCTTGTTCTGGCGTTTTTCTGTTTTTTTCGTAGATGTCACAGCTGGCGGAAAGTACGGCAGATGAAGACGGAGGTAGCACCCTACATGCCTGATGGAGACAGGGAGCATCGGCATTTCAGGAGGAGAGAAAATAAATAAATATATATATGTCTTCATGCCGATGGTTGTAAATAATAATAAAGCTGTGGCCACTTCCACATTTGCATAAAGAAGGTGTTGGTGTGTTAATTCAAAGAAGGATGGTTAAGGTCCTGGGCAGGTAAAGTGGATAATGGGTCCTTGCAGTCATACCGCTAATCCCCAAGTCAAGACTAGCTAGGAGGTCAATGCTTCCTGAGCCCTGCTCACACCATAGTCAGGAGCCCCCCAGCTTGACTGTGTCTGATTTGGGACAGGTAGTGGCTCAATTACTGGCTGGTGTTAGAGAGGCTTTGGTGCAGCGTGAGGTCCCACCACCTGTGGTCCCCGTTGCTCCTTCTCCTGTTGCGGCATGGTACGGTTCGGTATCTGGGGCTGCGGCGCTAGGTTCTAAAGTCACTGGGAGTGCTGGTGGGTCTGGCGCTCCTGTTGCGGTTCAACTGCATGGGGTTCGGTTAGCCAAATGTTTGTTTTGAGAGCTCCCTTAAGACGGAGATTAGAGATCGTATTTGGCGTGATGAATATGTTGAGATTTTCTCTCTTTTGCCGTTAGAGAAATTAAATTTGAATAGAGGAATGTCTGACGAGAGTAAGGCTGGATTCACACGAGCACATTACGTCCGTAATGCACGGAACGTATTTCACACTGCTGGGAGCCAAAATAAGTGTCAGACAATATTAGCACCATACAATACAATACAATACTGCTGTAGTACAGCGCCCTAATAATACAGTGTACTTAACAATAAATGAAATTTACTACATATTTCAAGGAGTTTTCCAGGAACATTTAAATGGGTTTATATGGCCACAAAACATTTTAAAAAAAAAACCTTTACAATATACTGATGTTCTCCATTCCAGGCTGTATCACGTGCTTGTATTGTCAGGTCAGTTTGATCGCTGTTGTATCTGATCCCATCAGAGGAAAGCAGGAAAAACCTTCCCATATCTCTCCCTTATGGAAAAGTTTTCCCTTCATTCCACTAATGGGAACCATATAAAAAATACACAATGCTCACATTGCCTAATACGACAGAAACATACAGGAGAAAATAAGAAAACAGTGTCTAAGCTTTACAATATAGTACTGGGGGGGATTGTGTACAAAAAGGAAAAATAAGTTGTACGGCCACCAAGACGAGCTGGAGATCCTTCAGCTTCAATTAGAGTCTGTTCACATGTTGATTTTCACCACATTTTATTAAATTGGCATTAGAATTTTAGTGATCTGAATAGTAATCTGAAAATTGTTAACTGTTTTCCTGCCATTTTTTTTTCACTTTTCAAAGGTTTAATTTATAATTTTGCACAAAAAAAAAACGGACAAAAAAACTACAAAGCATGAAAAGCAAATAATAACACATTGAATTCTATTTAACCAACAAACCCAACCAGTCACACAGAGAAGCGTCCATTTCCTCATCTAAGGCTTCATTCACATCTGCATCAGGACTCTGTTCATGGGTTCCGTCGAACCTTTCCGTCAGAGGAACCCATGAACGGAATCCAAACTGAAACAAACAGAAACCATAGGTTTCCGTTTGCATCACCATGGATTTCAATGGTGACGGATCCGGTGCAAATGGTTTCCGTTTATCACCGTTGTGTGAGGGTTCCATCGTTTTGACAGAATGAATAGCACAGTCGACTATGGTATTTATTCCGTCAAAATAACAGAACCCTTACACAACGGTGACAAATGGAAACCATTTGCACCGAATCCGTCACCATTAAAATCAATGGTGATGCAAACGGAAACCTATGGTTTCAGTTTGGAGTCCGTTCATGGGTTCCCCTGGCGAAAAGGTCCGACGGAACCCATGAACGGAGTCCCAACGCCGATGTGAACGAAGCCTTAGTTATAAGGATAGATAATGATTTCCTTCACATTTGAGCTACATGTTACGTAGCCGTTCCTTTCAGCTTAACCCATCGGGACCAAATCTTTTCTAATTTGTAGGGACATTTCCTACTCATATATAAAATGTTATACAGGAGGACATATTTATTGACAAGTTGTAACTAATGAGAAAGGGCAGGGGGGAAGTGTCTGTGGATTTCCAGGTCATATTTCCCTGTGTTTTTTAAATGTTGTAAGAATCCTCGAAGGAAACACCACGTTTGTTACATATCGTATAATATGTCCCTGAAAAAATCTGAGAGCTCAAAATATGCATGAAAAGATTTAGGCCTCGGTCACACAGTGCAGAACATGCACTTCTATTAAATACAGGATTGCTGCCAACATGTTGCCAACTGCAATTTCGCCATAGCAGTTTCTTCTGGGGCCAGTGTGAGGAATGGGGGGAACCACTTTGTCCATTTTGCTGCAGGTGGAGAGAGACTTTTTCTGTTATTTGCCCCTTGTCCTGAGCTCAGGAGGTTCTTAATTCAAATGAGACAAGCAGCCGATCAAACTGAGAAACCAGTGAACCAGTACAAACCAGTGTAGAAGTGTCTGAAAATAATCCTCTCCACTGTCACCTTCAGACTGTCCGACCACAATGGTGAGGATATGCGTAGCAGCAGCCGCAGGTGGGCATGGATTATAAACTTATAGTTGATGATACTTTTGATTGTTGTGTTTTTATTTACAAGTTGAGCACCAAGCGCGTCACCTATGTAAACATGTATGCCACCTATGTAAACGTGTATGTGTATATCATTTCAGTGCTTTGCTGCCATCTAGTGAACAAACTGCATAAATAGTTTGTGTAGTGCTGTTGTGTTATGTGTGCAGGACCTGTGATCACATGACCAGAGAGGCAAATTCTCAAATTCGTGCAGGTGCTGCACAGCTACTCAAGTAGGGGAGAAGCTGAATCTTTATTTAACAGGAGTTTAGCACCATATTTAAATATGCAATATTTAAAAAACAAATCGACATAAAAGTCATCAAACTGCATATTATGAGAGGAAAATGACTGTTATGCTATGTCGTTGATATATACATTGTGTATTAAGTGTTATTCCACTTAAGTAAACATATAACAGATCATTCCTCCAATTAAGACCCTTCGGGAATCTTGTATGAAGCTGCAGATCGAAGGAAACACCTCCCTATTCAGGAAGTGTCTTCTCCAATATCCACCCGTCTTTGGTTTCTTCACTACTTCAAGGCCATAAAAACATTGGGGGGAATTTATTAAGATGGCATTTCGTATGCCAGTCTTAATATAAAGAAAGTTGGAGTAAGATGCAATACATTTATTAAATGTGTCACATCTTTCGGCCGTTCTTGCGCCACAATCGTTATGTAGCGACCGCGGCCATGCTCCATCTATTCCCCCTACCCATCGGACAAAATGTAAAATAAAAAATAAGTATAATCTTTTTTCCGCTTCTCTTCTTCCCCCTTGATCCCCTAAGGCTCCCTGCTGCCCATACAATGCACTGACACCGAGCAGCGTCAGGTACTTTATATGCGACACAGCACTCAACGTCATCAGTGCATTGTTTGAGCCGCAGGCTGCGGAGAGAACATGAGGGGACCAGAAAAGGAGTGGTGAGGTGAGCATTCATTTTTTATTTAATTGTCCGATAGAGGGGACGGAGAGGAGCCTGGCATGGGCCTCTACCTTGCTACGCTCCACATAGTGACATTTTTGCCAGTTATTAGCAGGAGTAGATTTCGACTATAGTTTACGCCAGGTGTAAATTATTATAAATTTGTTGTGCTGCTGTCACCTTGCCCCCTTTTGGGAAGCCCCCTTTTAGAAAACTGGCGTAGAAAGGTTAATACATTTCCCCATAAGCTTTAAAAATTACCATTATGTGTTTCTAAGAAGTGTTTTCTGCACCAGAGAGGCATTAGTGTTTTTTTTGTTTTTGTATCTGAAATGTGTTCTACAATGCGCGTTTTGAAGTTTCTAATCGTGCGCCCTACAGATGTAGCCGGCTTTATCTTGACTTTCAATGCCTTAAAGAGGCTCTGTCACCACATTATAAGTGCACTATCTTCTACATAATGTGATTGGCGCTGTAATGTAGATTATAGCAGTGTTTTTTATTTAGAAAAACGATAATTTTTGACGGAGTTATGACCTATTTTAGCTTTATGCTAATGACTTTCTCAATGGACAACTGGGCGTGTTTTACTATATGACCAAGTGGGCGTTGTACAGAGGAGTGTATGACGCTGACCAATCAGTGACAAATCAGCGTCATACACTTCTCTCCATTCATTTACTCTGCAGATAGCGATATATCTATATCGCTATGTGCAGTCACATAAACACACTATAACGCTACTCATGTGTCATGACCATGAATATACATTACCTCCAGCCAGGATGTGATGTGTATTCATTCTCCAAACCACTTCTCTGCACGTCTCTGTGATTTACAGCACAGCACAGCGAGATCTCGCTGTGAATGACAGTTTACAGCGTAATCTCGCGAGACTACCCCTGCTATGCTTTAAAAACACAGAGACGCTACAGAAGTGGTCAGGAGAATGAATACACGTCACGTCCTGGCTGGAGGTAATGTATATTCATTGTCATGACACATGAGTAGCGTTATAGTGTGTTTATGTGACTGCAAATAGCGATATAGATACAGTATATCGCTATCTGCCGTGTAAATCAATGGAGAGAAGTGTATGACGCTGATTGGTCGCTGATTGGTCAGCGTCATACACTCCTCTTTACAACGCCCACTTGGCCATATAGTAAAACACGCCCAGTTGTCCATTGAGAAACTCATTAGCATAAAGCTAATAAAGGTCATAACTCCGTCAAAAATGATAATTTTTCTAATTAAAAAACACTGATGTAATCTACATTACAGCGCCGATCACATTATGTAGAAGATAGGGCACTTATAATGTGGTGACAGAGCCTCTTTAAATACACAGTGGCTGTGTTTTTTCAATGACTTTTTAACGACTTTTGTTGTGTGATATCACGCTTCAGCAAGTTATCATAAAGATGGCTACATCCGTACATACACGCGATCACATTGTTTGCATTTAATGGCATAAATTACATGATGCTTAGTACAATTTTTATAAACGCATCAATATCGTAAGTACTTTTGAAAAAATAAAAAACTTTTTGGGAAAGTCAAGTTTTGTTGTTAGCGACACTGTAGAAAAGACTTGTAACAACATGTAACTAAGAGATCTCATCCTCTAGGTGACCCAAGGGCTGCCTTTACCCACAATTTGTGTCAGGACTGGATCCGGATTTAACATGGGTTCATTTTTTCTGAATAATGTTTTGATATTTCTCCAAACTTTTGGCTCTATGCCGTTGAAGAAACTGGTAATTGATCTCTCGTGCTTCAGTATTTATTATTAAACAAGATGGATTATTGTGTCCTTTGTTTTGATGCCCTTCTTAACATCCATTGTTAACCCCTTCCCGACATTTGCCGTATAGGTACGTCATGGAAAGCATTGACTTCCCGCGTCTTGACGTACCTATACGCCGAATGTTTGGGACCGGCTCAGAAGCTGAGAAGCTGAGAAGCTCAGAAGCCTTCCATCACCGGATCTCAGCTGTATCTTACAGCTGACATCCGGCTGTAACGGTGGGGACCGAAATTAGCTTCGATCCCCGCCATTAACCCTTTAAGTGCAGCGCTCAAACGCGATCGCTGCACTTAAGGTGTTTGCAGCTCATCGGAACCCCAATAATGAAATTGCCGGGGTTCCGGTGGCTGCAATGGCAACCGGAGGCCTAATACTGGCCTCCCGGTCTGCCTAGCACCGAAGCCAGTCAAGATCTGCCCGGCGGCGGAGCCTGATAGGCTTCCGTAGCTGCTAGCAAGATGGCGCCGGGTCAGGAGCTGAGCCGGCGCCATCAGCGGTGGAAGTCAGCTGTACTGTACAGCTGACATCCACCTGTAACGGCAGGAACCGGAGCTAGCTCCGATCCCTGCCATTAACTCCTTCGATGCAGCAATCGAAAGCGATTGCTGCATCGTAGCGGTTACTAGCAGATCGCCTGCCCTGACAGGCAATCAGGGCTTGTGACTGCTGTTATGGCAACAGGAGACACAATGGTCTCCTGCTCTGCCATTACGGAAGCCGATTTAGGCCCTGCCGGGAGGCGAAGCCTAATCGGCTTGCTGTCAGTGAATGACTGACAGATCTAATACATTGCACTACATAGGTAGTGCAATGTATTAGAAAAAAAAAAAAATCTGACCGTTGGACCTTCAAGTCCCCTAGTGGGACTTGAGAAAAAGTGTAAAAAAAGTATAAAAAAGTGTAAAAAAAAGTGCAAAAAATAAAAGTTTGAAAACAATAAAAGTTTCAAGTAATCAAATAAAACACAATCCCCCTTTTACTCTTATCAAGTCCTTTATTATTGAAAAATAACAATAAACCATATGTATTTGGTATCGCCACGACCGTAACGACCGGAGGTATCAAAATATTATATTATTTATTGCACGCGGTGAACAGCGTAAAAAAAACCCGTAAAAAACGTTACCAGAGTTTCTGTTTTTTGGTCACTTTGCCCTACAAATATTAGAATAAAAAGTGATCAAAAAGTCGCACGTATCCAAAAATGGTACCTATAAAAACTATAGCTCGTCCCGCAAAAAAACAAGCCCTCATACAGCTCCGTCGACAAAAAAATTTAAAAGTTATGGTTCTCACAACTTGGCAACAGAAAAAATACATTCTTTTTACAAAAGTAATTTTATTGTGCAAAAAGTTGTAAAACATGAAAAAGTTCTATAAATTAGGTATCGCCGGGATCGTACTGACCCGCAGAATAAAGTTAACATGTAATTTATAACGCATGGTGAACGCTGTATACAAAAAACGAAAAAAGCTGTGCCAGAATTGCGTTTTTTGGTTTACCTGGCATCCCAAAAAATAGGATAAAAGGTGATCAAAAAGTTGCATGTACCCCAAAATGGTACCAATAATAACTACAGCTCGTCCCGCAACAAACCAGCCCTCATACCGCTACGTCTATGAAAAATAAAATTAGTTATGGCTCCAATAAGTCAGGAAATAAAAAAATATGCAGTTGTGCCCGAGGGGAACATTTCTTCTGTTTGAAGAGGCGATTTATCAAGGACCTAAAATTAGGGAACCAGGAAAGGGAGGGCCCAAACATATCCGCTGGAAGCGAGGGTGCCCGTATTATACCAGGACAACACTTTCCCAGCAAAATTCCCCAAACTACAAAGGTGCCGAGTGTGGACCAAAAGGGGGATAAGAAAGGACGCCATATATCAGTGCGACCCTGGCCTGTGCAGAAAGGATTGTGTCACAGCGTAACACACATCTATGGATCATTTTATTGGGTTTTTTACCCCATTATTATACCACCTGACTATGCCCCTTTTATACCCTGCCCGGCTTACATATGCCCCCACATTATAAACGGAAACACCAGTAAGACTCCAAACAAAACTACTACCAAGCAAAATCCACGCTCCAAAAGCCAAATGGCATTTCCTCCCATCTGAACCCTACAGCGTCCCCAAACAGCAGTTTCCTTCCACATTTATGGCATCGTCATACCCGGGAGAACCCTTTTAGCAATTTTTGGGGTTTGTCTCTCCAGTGTCATAAGCTGGGCACGACATATTTGCTACTGAATGGCATATCTAGGGAAAAATATAAATTTTGAATTTGCACCATCCACAGCGCATTCATTTATGGAAAAGACCTGTGGGGTGAAAATGCTCACTACACCCCTTAATAAATGCCTTGAGGGGTGCAGTTTCCATAATGGGGTCACTTCTCAGGGGTTTATTTTTATTATTTCACATCAGAGCCTCTGCAGTTGTGAACCAATACTTTGTAAATCGCCAAATTAGGCCTCAATTTTAAATGGTACGCTTTCACTCCTGAGCCTGGTCGACTGTCCAGGCAAGAGATTAGGGCCACATGTAGTGTGTTTCTAAAACCAGGAAACCCAGCATAATAATTAAGAGCTGTCTTGTTATGAATGGCACAAGCTGGGCACCGCATATTGGCATATCTATGGAAAAAAATTCCATTTTCACTCTGCAACATCGAGTGCACACCAATTTCTGCCAATCACCTGCAGGGTTAAAATGCTTACTACACCCCTAGGTAAATGCATTGAGGGGTGTAGTTTCCAAAATGGGGTCACTTCCGGGGGGTTTCCACTGTTTTGGGCCCACAGGCGCCCAGAAACCAATCCAGCAACATCTGCACTCCAAATGGCGGTCCTTCCCTTCTGAGCCCTGCCGTGTGCCCAAACAGCAGTTTATGACCACATATGGGGTATTGCCGTACTCGGGAGAAATTGCTTTACAAATGTTGGGTTCTTTTTTTTCCTTTATTTGTTGTGAAAATGAAAAAATTTGCGCTAAAGCTACGTCCTATTGAAGAAAAAGGATTGTTTTTATTTTCACTGCCCAATTCTAATAAATTCTATGAAACATCTGTGGGGTCAAAATGCTCACTACGCCCCTAGATAAATTCCTCAAGAAGTGTAGTTTCCTAAATGGTGTCACTTTTTGGGCGTTTTCATTGTTTTTTCCCCTCAGGGGCTTTGTAAATGTGACATGGCCTCTGCAAACCATTCCTGCTTAATGTGATCTCCAAAAGCCAAATAGCGCTCTTTCCCTTCTCAGCTTCGCCGTGTGTCCAAACAGCCGTTTATTACCACATGTGGGGTATTGTTTTACTCGGGAGAAATTGCTTTACAAATTTTATGGTGCTTTTTCTCCTTCAGTCTTTGTGGAAATGAGAAAAAATTAGCTAAACCTACATTTTCTTTTAAATAAGTTAGATTGTCATTTTCAGGGCCTACTTCCAATAATTTATGCAAAAAACCTGTGGAGTCAAAACACTCACTATACCCCTAGATAATTTCCTCAATGGGTGTAGTTTCCGAAATGGGGTCACTTGTGGGGGTTTTCCCCTGTTTTGTCCCCTCAGGGGCTTTGTAAATGTGACCTGGCCTCCGCAAACCATTCCTGCTAAATTTGAGCTCCAAAAGCCAAATAGCACTCTTTCTCTTCTAAGCCCTGCCGTGTCTCCAAACAACCGTTTATTACCACATGTGGGGTATTTTTTTACTCGGGAGAAATTGCTTTACAAATTTTACGGTGCTTTTTCTCCTTTAGTCCTTGTGAAAATGAGAAAAAAAATCGCTAAACCTACATTTTCTTTGAAAAAATGTTGATTTTAATTTTCATGGCCTACTTCCAATAATTTCTGTAAAAAACCTGTGCGGTCAAAATGCTCACTGTACCCCTAGATAATTTCCTTGAGGTGTGTAGTTTCCCAGATGGGGTCACTTTTGGGGGATTTTGACTGTTTTGGAACCGCAAGAGCCCTTCAAACCTGACATGACGCCTAAAATGTATTCTAACAAAAATAAGGCCCCAAAATCCACTAGGTGCTCCTTTGCTTCTGAGGCCGGTGCTTCAGTCCAGTAGCATGCTAGGGCCACATGTGGGATATTTCCTAAAACTGCAGAAACTGGGCAGCAAATATTGAGTTGCATTTCTCTGGTAAAACCTTCTGTGTTATAAAAAAAAATTGTATTAAAAATGTATTTCTGCAAAAAAATATGAAATTTGTAAATTTCACCTCTACTTTGCTTTAATTCCTGTAAAATGTGTAAAGGGTTAAGACATTTTCTAAATGCTGTTTTGAATACTTTGAGGGGTGAAGTTTTTAAAATGGGGTGACTTTTTGGGGGTTTCTAATATATAAGGCCCTCAAAGCCACTTCACAACTGAACTGGTCCCTGTAAAAATGGCCTTTTGAAATTTTCTTGAAAATGTGAGAAATTGCTGCTAAAGTTCTAAGCCTTGTGATGTCATAGAAAAATAAAAGGATGTTCAAAAAACAATGCCAAACTAAAGTAGACATATGGGGGATGTTAATTAGCAACAATTTTGTGTGCCCGAAGAGGGTTCACAAAATTATTCCTTTTCTGTATTACAATTCCCCTGTAACATAATCTCAAAGAAGGTAACAAAATCCATGGATGCCGAGCCTGTAACATTGTAAATTAAATATATTGGTTTTATTGTATTCCATAAATGGTGGTACAGACGCCACATCACGACCCCTAAACAAAAAAAAAGTCATCGATGTATCGTCCATTCCACACAATCCACTCGTAAAAGGGATTATTGGCTGAAAAAATGTTGTTCTCCCACCATGTCATAAACAAATTGTCCATGGAGAGGGAGAATTTTGACCCCATCAGGGCGTCTTCTATCTGCAATAAAATAACACTATCAAGGCAGAAGTAATTATGTGAGCGCAGATACTCCACTCACATTAAAATAAATTCTTGTAGATATTTGGAATACCTGGTGTATTTCCGCAAATGGAATTCCATTGCCTTGATTGCCGGAATATGTGGTATGCAGGCAGGCCCGCCATCAGAAATTTCTGGGCTTCATACAGTCAGTGGAATCCATTTGAGGAAATACATCTGGGTCCCCCATTATTAGGGGATTTGGAGAGGTGGCAACGGAAAGTCGTGGGATGGGAGCAGGACGCAAAGTGCCAGGGACTCTGTGAGCGGGCGGAGGAGTAGGCTAAGAGAACGGAAGGTGGCCGAGGCGGGAGTTGGGCCAGAGTGGATATGACGCTTGACCGGGGTCTGGGGAGGGGAAGGGGAGAGAGACCGGTGGAAAGGGGAGTGAGGCCGGTGGGAAGGGGAGAGAGACCGGTGGGAAGGTGGGAGAGAAGGGGCAACATAAAAAAATAATTAAACTGAATCTGCTGCTTTAAAACAGAGTCACTCACCAAGTTGCAGAGCTAGCCGCTGCTTCTGGCCCCTGCATGGGTCCCATTCCTTTCTACAAACCAATTACCGCTGATCATAACCTTGATGAGCGGCAGCTGCCCCCTTTATTTTACTTTTGTGGCCAGGCCCCTGACAGTATTACCAGCGGTACTACCCTGATGGAAGGACTGTTTGCAGGAGTACTAGCCAACTATGTCACAGATAACCCAAGTTTCAAGACCATGAAAAGTTATGGATTTTTGGCATCCCATGGAATATGGGAACAATAGGGAATTATATCAGTAAGTATTCAGCCTGTTTCTTGGCTAATACTTCTAATTCAATTCCTTCTTCTAGCAGATTTTTTAAAGGTTCTTTACATGTGGTGCTTGGTTTCGCCACAAGTTTGCGATATGTCGATTCATTGTCTAAAATGGTATGAACGTGTCTGGGTTATCTAGAACAACTCCTGCTCCATGCACTCCTAAGATTTGGAGGACACAGTTATACGCTGGATATATGGTGAGCACCTCTGTGTTTTCACCTTTAGCCCTTATGTGTATATAGTGAACCTTTTAGATGGTTAATCTTTACCCGCTAAGGTGGAAGGGTTGGTTCCAATGCCTAATTATGGTGGTGTCTGAGGAAATAAAGGTCCTTTTAGATGTCCCGATACTGACCATTAAAACCAGCGCCAATCGACGATACAGCGTATCACAAGGAGCAATCATCAGTAATGTATGGGGAAAACAATCGTTACTACACGAGACCCCGCACCGATCTGCCAGTCCAGCTGCCTCCGGGCACTGGACAACACTGCCGGAAGCAGATGGTTCCGACCACTGCATAGCGGCCGTTCAGCAGAACTGCAGCTCGGCCTCTATTCTTGTGTACCTTTTGTACCATTTGTGACCCGCTTAAAAACCTTTTCCGATATGAATCTCAGTGTAAAAAATTCAAGTATCTAGTCTACAATAAAAAACAATGAGTGCTCTATACTTTTTATTAGCTTCAGTCACTTGCAGGCTGCACACCCATTAATTTCAATATAAAACAGAGTAGACTTTTATTTTTTGACGTGTCATTACATCTGTATATTATATGTGGAGTTGTTATTATACACCGTCTCTATGATCTGATGACGGGCATTTTCCCCAAACTGCACCACCATGCTGCCCATACACTGACTGTATAGTCTGTCTCGCCAGCTAAGTCCTTGGTCTCCGTCATCTAATGTTGACGGATAACTGGCATCGCTGGACTCCACCGGCCGGTGAGTCTGCACCTTGTTCACACTCCTCGATGTAGGCCTGAGGCTCGTTCGCAAGTCAGACTGCTAGCTCTGCCCCCTAGATGTTAATATTGATGTTCAAGTCTTGACAGCTGATATTGATGTTCACAACCATTGGATAGTACATGGGGAAGTGATCTACAACCTTGATGTCTCTGTCCTCAGCGGTTCATCCCTGATAAATGCATTTTATTTGTTGGCACTGCCGATGTAAAACCACTTGGTGGCCAGAATGGAGACGGCCCTTTCATTGGCTTTTCTGATATTACATGAGAAGCCTTCACAGTGCAGTGTGGCCAGAGCTAGGCTGAGACTATATAAGTCCAGGTCTTACATGACATCATGGTTGATGGCATCTTTAAGAAATTCAACATGTCTGACTACAGCCTCCTTGTCCTCTGAGTTGACCAGACCGCTTGGGATCTGGAGGAGCATGGTCTTCATCAATTTTGGGTGGTTATGAGCCAGACAGCTGTAGATGGATTTCAGGTCATTGATGTTTGGAGAGATTTCCGTCCGGAAAAATCCCCAAATGTTGGCTCCTTTGATGTAGGAGAGGCAGCTCTGCAGAGATGAAGTACTGGCTGCTACTATCTCCTGGTTGTCACTATGTAATTTCAGGAGTAAAGTTGGTATACAGCTCCTGACTTTGTCTGTAAAATATCCAAATAGCAGAAGGCGGCAGCTCTCTGTCAGATCCCTTAACAGGTTTATGGCCGCAATCTGGACTTCTCCATCCGGATAGTCCATATGCTCCCGGGATATTTTAATGAATTGTTTACTGAGGACAGAAAGCTTCAGGCGTCTGATAATGGAGGACAGCGCCCTCAGTGCCGCCATGATGATCTTGATGCTGCTGGTTTTTGATAGTCTAAACTCCATGTGGGCAATGATCTTATTCTTGTAGCTCTCCACCAGTCTTGTAGCTCCGGTGGTGGCATTCCCCAGTGCCTCCATGGCGATGCTGCACAAGATGTTATCGTCCTCTTCTATGATCTTCAGCAGATGTTGGATTGCGCACTCTTGGTATTTCTGCTTTATAAGTCTTGGATGCTTCAAAGCCTCATTGAAGAACATAGCTGCTGTCATTTTGGCCTTTGGGTCCGCATTCTTCAGGGCATTGAGCAGAAACTGAAGGAAATCTTTTGTTATTTTCCTGCCAGATACCAGAGATGTCACAAGCATGTTCATCCCAATACGCTGCTTCTCTGTATCTTCCAGTTCCTTATTCTCCGCAGCAAATTGCTCCCTGTACTTTTCTAGGAGCTCGGCGTGAGGAAGGGTCTGTAACTCGTCATTGCCTGGCTCGGTCGGCTGGTTTTCCGATGATTCGGGTACAGTAAAGAATTCCAGGGCAACTTTGGTGGAGTCTTGAAGCTCAGCATGGACATCAGGCAACCAGGTGGAAATGTTGGCCTTCATGTTGCTTATGGCCTTCATAAGTTGCACTTTGCAGCTGCCACCCTTCACAATATATTCTTGGATGCTGCCGCATAAACGTCTTATAGCATAGCACAACGTCTCCTTAGATAGTTGGTCAGGAGCATTTTTGACCACTTGGCCCAGCACTGGCAGCATGTCCAAGATGTGTGGCATGATGACTGTAGCACACAGAGATGTCACTTCTGTCAAAGTGTCGACAATGGCAGCATTGAAATCCTCATAAACGATGTTGTATCTCAGTTCCCCGACCACCGCTTCAAGATGGAGGATGCTCAGCCAGACAATAACCTTCTTAGTCATGGCGTAGGAATAGTATTGTCCCTTCATGTACTCCACCTTCAAGTGCTCACATAGCACATTGATTATATATTCCTTCAGGTAGTGTGCCGCGTCTCTTCTGTACTGAATGACTCTGATGAAGAAGCGGCACATGGCGGCGTTGTATTGAGATGGTAACAGGCTACTCAGAATGGCTTTCTGAAACACATCCGTATAAGTGAAGAGATCTTCAGCCACCTTCTCCTGGATGAAATAAGGGACACAGGCTCCTAAGACGTCTTCTTCCACCAAATCCCAGGTGTCCAAAGCATTTCTGAGCTCTTGATTTGTGTCCACACAGAATGTCTGATGTTTTCTATTCATGATCTTCATATCCACAAATCTGCTGAGGCGAGAAATCATTGTGTGGTTACTTGTTTCTAAATCATCTTCCAAAAAGAAAATAGATTCTAGACTTCTCTGTCCTCAATTATCAGCCCCCTCCCCAATAAACATGTGATAACTGCATGAAGAGCGCCCTCCCAAGGCAGAGACAGGACAGTGCAGCCAGAGGAGACAGCGGCACTCCTCTACACTGCGCCCTCTGGTGGTGTAAGAATTTAAAGGTTTCAGAAAATGAAAGCCACATATAAGATTATATGTAATATTATATAGGATATTTTATTTGGGTAAATCAAAGATGGAGGATCATGGGTATAGTTGCGTTTCTTAATGAAATGTGTCTCATCAGTTTGCAAGATTCCTATTGTTTACCCTGATTCTCACAATAAATGACCCCGAGGTTCACAGGTATCTCTTACAGGTGCTAACCAGTAGTGTGAACCCAGTCTTACCCATGGACAAACTCAGGATGTCATAAATGCTAAAGGTGGTTGATAAGTGGCACCAGTATTCTATATCCGCATGTTACATGAGGGGGGAAGTTCTTTTTATCAGGAAGGTCACACTATTTGTCTCTAAGAGGGGCAGACAAGGGGGCATAAAAGACCCAAGCATGACATGAGGGCAGCCACTTGGGAGGCCACTTGAGGAGGGACATACTGGAAAGGAGACTTCCTGGAGTGTGGGGAGACCATGGATGGTAACTATAACCTGTCATGTAATTGTTGATGATAAGGAAAAAGTGTCTCTGTAAAGTTTCACTCTTTATAAAATATACATTTTCATACACTCAATCTTGTATTTCATTTATTGCGCCTGACCTTAGAATCTAACCCAGTAAGAGGGTGAAAGAGAAACATTCTTACAGGGGCAGCACATGGAACTCGCTGCATTACTTCACAAGAAACATTCTACATGTTCTCCTCTTACCTTTGAATCGTGGATCTGAAGCTTCTGGATAAAGCAAGATTTCTAGAAGTCACAGGACTCAAGAAAAAGTCAAGTGAGAGCGACGTACCAAAAAGCAAGAAACTATTGGTCTATAGCGGCTCAACGGAATGTGACTGATCTGCAGCTTTTATAGAGAAGGTGAATTATGACATCACTGATGACCTCACACTTACCTTACATTCTAACACACATCAAATGTTTTTTGTTTTTTTTCACATATCTTTATTGAATTTCAGTAATAAAAACATTACAACATTTCAATATCCAGTGATTATAAATATCATAATGCTCAACAATTTATCTGCACAATTTACATCAGGCAACATATAGCTCCCCAATCCCATCCCCCTTCCACCCCAAAGATCATTAAGTACCATAATATTATAACCTTCTTATGATAAAATAATAATTATACCTTCCTATAGAACACCAATCAATTCCATATCCCCAATATTTCCTCCCACTTTTTTATACAATTTTTCTTGTCTGCTCTTATTTTCTCATATTCTTTAATTCTCTTAACCAACTTCAACCAATCCATAACAATTGGGGATTTACCAGCCATCCAATTTCTTGCAATTATTATTTTTGCGTAAAAGAGAACATTAACCCCTTTGTGCACCGTGACGTGCTATTACATCCGGGTGCGGGTGGTGATGTTTAGAGTGCGCTCCATATGCTGCGTGTGTCGGCTGTGTTTTACAGTGGACACCCGGGACTAACAGTCGGGAGCAGTGATCGTGCTGTTCCTAGCTGTTTAACCCCTCAAATGCTGCGGTCGATCGCGAGCATCTGAGGCATTGAAAAAAGGGGGGCGGCCCCCTCTCACATTTCATCACCCCCCCCGTTAGATCAGGGGGTGACAATGATTGTAATGGCAGCTCATGGGCCTAATGATGGCACCCAGAGCAGCCTTCACTTAACTTAAAGAGGCTCTGTCACCAGATTTTGCAACCCCTATCTGCTATTGCAGCAGATAGGCGCTGCAATGTAGATTACAGTAACGTTTTTATTTTAAAAAAACGAGCATTTTTGGCCAAGTTATGACCATTTTTGTAGTTATGCAAATGAGGCTTGCAAAAGTCCAAGTGGGTGTGTTTAAAAGTAAAAGTCCAAGTGGGCGTGTATTAGGTGCGTACATCGGGGCGTTTTTAATACTTTCACTAGCTGGGCGCTCTGATGAGAAGTAACATCCTCTTCTCTTCAGAACGCCCAGCTTGTGACAGTGCAGATCTGTGACGTCACTCACAGGTCCTGCATCGTGACGGCCACATCGGCACCAGAGGCTACAGTTGATTCTGCAGCAGCAACAGCGTTTGCAGGTAAGTCGATCTTACCTGCAAACGCTGATGCTGCTGCAGAATCAACTGTAGCCTCTGCTGCCGATGTGGCCGTCACGATGCAGGACCTGTGAGTGACGTCACAGCGTGATCTGCCAGAAGCTGGGCGTTCTGAAGAGAAGAGGATGATACTTCTCTTCACAGCGCCCAGCTAGTAAAAGTATTAAAAACGCCCCGATGTATGCACATAATACACGCCCAGTTAGACTTTTACTTTTAAACACACCCACTTGGACTTTTGCAAGCCTCATTTGCATAATTACAAAAATGGTCATAACTTGGCCAAAAATGCTCGTTTTTTAAAAATAAAAACGTTACTGTAATCTACATTGCAGCGCCTATCTGCTGCAATAGCAGATAGGGGTTGCAAAATCTGGTGACAGAGCCTCTTTAAGCCTGTAAAAATGACAATATACTGCAATACGTTAGTATGATCGCCGGTTCAAATCCCCTAGGGAGGCTAATAAAGTGTGTAAAAAAAGTGCAAAAAAGTTTTTAGTAGTGAAAAAAATTAAAAACAAATAGTTAAAAAAACCTTTTCCCATTTTCCCCCTAAAGTAATGTAAAAAATAAAAAAAGTTAACAAAATTGGTATTGCTGCATGCGTAAAAGTCTGAACTATTACAATATAGCGTTATTTAATGGGAGGCGCGAGAACAGCACCGGCGGACGTCATTGCTCATCAGCGCATGGGTCGGCAGCCCGCGCTGATGCGCTCCCCTCCCCCGCTCCCCTCTTAGACGATGGGGATACAGCGGTGGGGGGAGAGCTGTTGATGTCTGCCCCTGCTGTAATAAAGCAGAGGGCTTCGGGGGGAGCGGCGGCTGCTCAGGCTAGGTCACCCCGCCGCTCCCGTAGAACTCGCCCACCAGAGCGCCTTAGTCCAGACATGGCCCCGCGGGCCCGGCGTCGCAGGGGGAGCCCTTCAAGGGACGCTGCAGGCCAGGCTGCTGGGACGGGCGCTTCCTCCCAGGGCCTGCGTCCTGGCAGGAATCCCCAGCCGCGACGGGGCTCGGCGGTTACCAAGGAGTCGCAGGCCGGGCTCCATGTCACACCCCTGCCTTCAGCTGCTGTGTTCGGAGGGCAGTAGATGGCCGCCCCGCATGGTGATGTTCTGGCCAGGGGGCAGGCTTCCTCGAGAGCATCGGTGAGGACGCCAAGATCAGCGAAGACGACGAGGCAACAGGTCCGGTCGGAAGTCTGGGTCCCTGCGGTCGGGCGGCAGGTTGCCGGCCCATCGGTCAGCGTGCCGGGATCCCCGTGTCGTAGATGTCGGTGCGAGTACCAGTCGGCGGCGAGAGAGGATTTGGAAGATTGAGAGCTGGATGAGTCGCATCGCGGTCAGGATTTTCCGGCTGGCGGGAATACAGCGCCAGGGCAGCCTGGTGAGTGTGTAACTCCTACGTTACCGTATCCAGCAATTTTCATGTCGGGTGTTGGGGGTGGTTCAGCGAGCGGGGTAGCGGCTGTCGGTAGTGGCGTTGCCGGGCGCGATGGTTTAACAGATTTAGTGGGTTGTTTGCGCGAGCTAGTCGGTCGCTTAAATAGGACAGCGGCGCCGGTAGCGCCGGCTGGGTCTCCTGTGTTGGTATGGGAAGGGCCCATGGTCGGGGAGGTCCCGGGGGTGGCAAAGGAAGCGGTAGCAGTGTCGGTCCAAACCGAGGCGCTGAAGGATGGGGATAGGATTCGGCTTGATGATCGCGCTCGGGGCGAGGTTTACGTCTGTTTCGAGGGCCCGTTAGGGGCTCACCTGAAGCAAGAGGTACGCAAACGGATTTGGAAGGATGAATACGTGGAGATATTTTCTCTTCTGCCGCTTGCAAAGTTCAATTTGGATAAGGGCAAGCGGGACGAGAGTAAGAAAGAGGAAGAAGAACGCCGGCGGTATAGGCTTATCCCGCAGACGTTCGCCAACTGGTCGCAAGCTTTCGCTATTTTGGCAAGTGTGATCGGGGAAAAGGCGCCGGAAAATTGCTCGGCGTTGTTTTGTTACTTTGATGCCATCGGGGAGGCCTATCGGGCGTACAGGGGCCAGGCGTGGTTGCGGTATGATGAGCAATTTCGCCAGCGGAAGGCGGTCCCGACGGCGATCCGGTGGGATCAAAAGGATATTGCGTTGTGGTTGCGGGTTACGGCGCAGGCTAAGCAGTCCTTTCCCGGGAGTGTTGGCCAAGGGTGCCAGTCTAGTCAATCCGGGCAAGGTTCCGGGTCAAAACTGGGGTTCTGCTGGCAATTCAACGATGGCCAGTGTAAGTTCGGGGCCACCTGTAAATTTAAGCATGTCTGTTCGGAGTGCAATGGCTCCTCACACGGGTCCTCAAAATGTATGCGGAAGGGTAGGCGGTCAGGCCCTCAGTCCGCTTCAGTTGGTCAAGGGGCGGTCGCCGGTGAGGGTGGAAAGGATGCCCCCGTATCTAAGTGAATATCCGGATAGGGTTGTGGCCACGTTAATTTACGAGGGGTTTTTGTTTGGTTTTGTTATCCCCCTCCTCCATATGAGGTTCCGGTGACACGGCGCAACCTTAAGTCAGCTTATCTGCACTCGGCGGTCGTTTCAGAAAAGCTTTTGAAAGAGGTGTCTTTGGGTCGGATGTCCGGTCCTTTTGATGAGCCGCCGATTGAGAATCTAGTGGTATCACCCTTGGGAGTTGTGCCAAAGCGGGAGCCTCACAAATTCCGGTTGATACAGCATTTGTCGTTTCCCAGGGGAGTGTCGGTGAACGATGGGATAGATCACGAGTTATGTTCGGTTATTTACACTTAGTTTGACAAAGCGGTGGCGTTAGTGCGGGAGGCGGGGCCCGGTGCGTTGTTGGCAAAAACTGACATTGAGTCGGCCTTTCGCTTGCTGCCGGTACATCCAGATAGCCAACGGCTGTTGGGTTGCTTCTGGAACGGGGGGTTTTATGTTGATAGGTGTCTTCCAATGGGGTGCTCCCTTTCTTGCGCATACTTCGAGGCGTTTAGTAGCTTCGTGGAGTGGGTGACGAAGGGTGTGGCCGGGGTCGATTCCTTAATACATTATCTTGATGATTTTTTGTGCGTAGGCCCTAGCGGGTCCCCGGTTTGCGGGAATTTATTGTATTCCTTGCAGAAGGTTGCGACGGATTTCGGATTCCCTTTGGCGCCTGGAAAGACAGAGGGCCCGGTATCTACCATCTGTTTTTTGGGGATCCAAATTGATTCGGTGGCAATGGAGTGCAGGCTGCCTGAGGATAAATTATTGCCATTGCGACAGGAGGTCAGGCGGGCTTGTCAATTGAAGAAGATCACGTTGCGCGATCTTCAGTCGCTGCTTGGAAAGTTGAACTTTGCCTATCGAATTATGCCAATGGGTAGAGTTTTTAGCAGGAGGTTGGCGTCAGCGACGGTGGGGATTCGGGCGCCCCATTATTTTGTGAGGATTGGTGGGGATCACAGGGCGGACCTGCGGGTCTGGGATGAGTTCCTTGGGCAGTATAATGGTAGATCATTGTGGATGTCGCAGGTACAGGAGATGGGAGAGTTGGAACTGTTTACTGACGCGGCAGCGTCTGGTGGTTTTGGCGCGTATGCAGGAGGACAATGGTATTGCTGATGCTCTTTCTCACTCGCAGTGGGATCGTTTTCGGCAAATGGCAGCGGGAGCGGAGCTGGTCGGTTTGGCTTGCCCGGAACATCTCTGGGGTCTGATTTCGGTCCCGTGGAACGGTTGATTGAAAGGTTATTGGCTAGCTCGACGTGGAGCGCTTATTCGGCGTGTTGGCAGCAGTGGGAGGAGTGGGTAAGAGTGTTGGGTAACGTCAGCACGGCGCAAGACAGGTTGGTGGCGTTATTGTACTGGTTGGGGGATGCTGGGGAGGCGGGGTTTTCCCCGGCAAAAGTGAATCGTTTTGTTGCTGGTTTGGCGTTTGGATTCAAATTACGGGGTTTCCAGGATGTGACCAAACATTTTTTAGTACGGCAAGCTTTAAAAGGTCTGCGTTGGGGTAGGGCGGTAGCAGATCAGAGGTGACCCGTTTCTTTTTCCCTGCTTGGGTCGTTGGGTGCATCGCTGGGGGCTGTTTGTAATTTGCCTGATGAGGTAGTTTTGTTCCGGTTGGCTTTTTCCCTCGCGTTTTTCGGAGCACTCAGAATTGGGGAGTTGGTTTCTCCTAGTGCGGCTAGAGCTGGGGGATTGCGACAGGCTGATGTGGGTCTATATGAGGATAGATTTGAGTTGTTTTTGCAGCGGTCCAAGACTGATCAAGCAGGTCGGGGTAAGCGGATAGTGTTGTTTGCCCTCCCAGGGTCGGCAATGTGTCCAGTCGCTTGTATGGCGGTTTTTAAGCCACTGGTTGGGGGGCCTGAGGCGCCATTGCTCCGTCATAATAATGGCTCGTTTTTGTCCAGGTATCAATTTGGTGCAGTGTTTAAAAAATGCTTGACTGCGGTTGGCGTAGGGCAGGGGTATTACTCGTCTCACTCGTTCAGGATTGGCGCTGCTACTGAAGCGGGGCGGTGGGGGCTGGATGACGAGGGTGTGCGGCGCATAGGCCGGTGGGAGTCCAATAGGTTTCGGACTTATGTGCACCCTCATTTGTTGTGAGTCGGTCAGGTGTTTTGATTGTTTGACATGGGCGGTTTTGGTTCTCTTTTCAGATCATCAACCTTGCTTAGTGTGGATTTTAGGACATTCTTTTGTGCACTGGGGGGCATTGCGGGCTCACGTTCGCCCAGATGGCCGCCAGCTTCGCATTCCGCGGCACGATGCGGTTGTACACTGGCTGGGCTTCCGAGGTATGTTGTGGAGCCGGGTACTTGCTGAGTTTCAGACATACTCTCAGTTAGACAGGGTTCCGGAGTTTCTGGTGTTACATGTGGGGGGGAATGATCTGGGGGTGCGCCCGTTTCGCGAGTTAGTGCGGGATATTAAACACGATCTATTGAGTTTATGGGTATCTTATCCTCAACTGGTGATTGTTTGGTCGGACATCGTTCCGAGGAAGTTTTGGCGTTTGGCAAGATCGGTCGAAAGGGTTAACAAAGCCTGCATTAAGGTAAACTACGCGGTGTCACGTTTTGTTGCTAAGCATGGGGTCATTTGTGTTCGTCACAAGGATTTGGAGTCAGGGGTCGGTAATTATTGGAGAAGTGATGGGGTACATTTGACCGAGGTTGGAATTGATATGTGGAGCCCGGCTTTAGCAGAAGGAATTGAGAGGGCGGTGGTGGTTTGGAGGGACTCACAGGCTTGAGGTGGTCAAGGCCTGTTTCGCTGTGGCGGGGGGAGTCCTTGAGGTTGGTCAGTACAAAATGGTGGGGGGGTCGCATCGGGGGTATGCGTCCCCCAAAATGGTACATCATTTGAAGACTTCATAGGGTGTTATCTCTTTGAAGTGGTCTTCTGGAGGTTGGAGCCATCTGCAGGGGTGAGCGGTGCTTCCGAGCTGGTTTACGGCTGGAGGTAAATAGTTGGTGGTGGTTTTCAGATGGCTAATTTAAAGGAAATCGGAAAAAATGGCTTCAAGGACTTTCCCTGCTCTGTTTAGTGTTAATTGACCCACGTTGGGTCATGTGAATTATAGTAGGAATTCTCTGGTCGAATTCCTAAAAGAGTTATCCGAATGTTTCGGATTAAATTGCATTTAATTTATGTTAAATAAATAAACGGCTGCTGTAGCCATTTCACATCCAACCTCGGTTGTCACGTGTCTTTATTGGGAAGGGGGCGAAAGAAGGGGAATAAAGGTAAAATGGTTAATCAGCACATGACTCTACTTAGGCTAGTCAAGCAGAGGCTGGACGGCAGCACGGAGGGCTTAACGGGAAGCCTCCATGACTGCCGTAGGAGGGAGGGTTCAACCAATAGGAAGACAGGTGGGTGAAGTAGGAGGGGGAGTGGGCAGGAGCCGGGGTGTGGTAACTGTTCCTCCCGCTGTTTTCGGCATTGAGCCGGAAGCAGCGGGAGGAGAAACAAGAAAAATTAGTTCCCACCCACCCGCCCTGAATTAGGTCCGGTTATGAGATCAGGGTGTGGGTTTATCTGTTTTCGTGTTTTGAAGTATGCTTATGTAACTTGTGTTTGTTTTATTTCTTTTAAGCAGGTCCGGGTGTCATGGCAGCTGGCGGGGGGAGTCCTTGAGGTTGGTCAGTACAAAATGGTGGGGGGGGGTCGCATCGGGGGTATGCGTCCCCCAAAATGGTAGATCATTTGAAGACTTCATAGGGTGTTATCCCTTTGAAGTGGTCTTCTGGTGGTTGGAGCTATCTGCAGGGGTGAGCGGTGCTTCCGAGCTGGTTTACGGCTGGAGGTAAATAGTTGGTGGTGGTTTGCAGATGGCTAATTTAAAGGAAATCAGAAAAAATGGCTTCAAGGACTTCCCCTGCTCTGTTTAGTGTTAATTGACCCACGTTGGGTCATGTGAATTATAGTAGGAATTCTCTGGTCGAATTCCTAAAAGAGTTATCCGAATGTTTCGGATTAAATTGCATTTAATTTATGTTAAATAAATAAATGGCTGCTGTGGCCATTTCACATCCAACCTCGGTTGTCATGTGTCTTTATTGGGAAGGGGGCGAAAGAAGTGGAATAAAGGTAAAATGGTTAATCAGCACATGACTCCACTTAGGCTAGTCATGGTTTGCGGAGGCCATGTCACATTTACAAAGCCCCTGAGGGGACAAAAGAGTGGAAACCCCCCACAAGTAACCCCATTTTGGAAACTACCCCCATTGAGGAAATTATCTAGGGGTATAGTGAGCATTTTGACCCCACAGGTTTTTTGCAGAAATTATTGGAATTAGGCCCTGAAAATGTAGGTTTAGCTAATTTTTTCTCATTTCCACAAGGACTGAAGGAAAAAAAAGCAGCACAAAATTTGTAAAGCAATTTCTCCCGAGTAAAACAGTACCCCACATGTGGTAATAAACAGATGTTTGGACACACGGCAGGGCTTAGAAGGGATGGAGCGCCATTTGGCTTTTGGAGTTCACATTTAGCAGGAATGGTTTGCGGAGGCCATGTTGCATTTACAAAGCCCCTGAGGGGACAAAACAGTGGAAACCCCCCCCCCCACAAGTGACCCCATTTTGGAGACTACCCCCATTGAGGAAATTATCTAGGAGTATAATGAGCGTTTTGACCCCACAGTTTTTTTGCAGATATTATTGGAAGTAGGCCCTGAAAATAAAAATCTACATTTTTTTCAAAGAAAATGTAGGTTTAGCTAATTTTTTCTCATTTCCACAAGGACTGAAGGAGAAAAAGAACCACAAAATTTGCAAAGCAATTTCTCCCGAGTAAAACAATACCCCACATGTGGTAATAAGCGGCTGTCTGGACACACGGCAGGGCTTAGAAGGGAAAGAGCGCTATTTGGATTTTGGAGATGACATTTAGCAGGAATGGTTTGCAGAGGCAATGTCACATTTGTGAAGCCCCTGAGGGGACAAAACAATGAAGACGCCCAAAAATTGACTTCATTAAGGAAACTACACCTCTTGAGGAATTAATCTAGGGGTGTAGTAAGCATTTTGACAGCACAGATGTTTCATAGAATTTATTAGAATTGGGCAGTGAAAATAAAAACAATCCTTTTTCTTCACTAAGACATAGCTTTAGCGCAAAATGTTTCATTTTCCCAACAAATAAAGGAAAAAAAGAACCCAACATTTGTAAAGCAATTTCGTTCAAGTACGGCAATACCCCATATGTGGTCATAAACTGCTGTTTGGACACACGGCAGGGCTCAGAAGGGAAAGAGCGCCATTTGGAGTGCAAATGTTGCTGGATTGGTTTCTGGGCGCCTGTGGGCCCAAAACAGTGGAAACCCCCCGGAAGTGACTCAATTTTGGAAACTACACCCCTCAATGCATTTTAGTAAGCATTTTAACTATGTAGGTGTTTTGTAGAATTTAGTGTGCACTCGATGTTGTAGAGTGAAAATGGGATTTTTTTCCATAGATATGCCAATATGTTGTGCCCAGCTTGTCATCATAACAAGACAGCCCTCTAATTATTATGCAGTGTTTCCCGGATTTAGAAACACCCTACATGGGGCACTAATCTTTTGCCTGGACATTCGACCAGGCTCAGGAGTGAAAGTGTACCATGTAAAATTGAGGCCTAATTTGGCGATTTACAAAGTATTGGTTCACAACTGCAGAGGCCCAGATGTGAAATAATAAAAAGAAAGCCCTGAGAAGTGACCCCATTTGGAAACTACACCCCTCAAGGCATTTTCACCCCACAGGTCTTATCCATAAATGATTCCCTAGATATGCCATTTCAGTAACAAATATGTCATGCCCAGTTTCTGCCACACACACCCCAAAAATTGTTAAAAGGGTTCTCCCGGGTATGAAGATGCCATATATGTGGAAGTAAACTGCTGTTTGGGCACATTGCAGGGTTCAGAGCGGAGGGAGCGCCATTTGGCTTTTGGAGAGCAGATTTTGCTTGTTAGTAGATTTGTTTGATTATTGCTGGTGTTTCCATTTATAATGTGGGGGTACATGTAATCTGGGCAGAGTACATCAAGGGCATAGTCAGGTGGCATGATAATGGGGTAAAAAAACAATAAAATGATCCATAGATGAGTCATTTCTTATCCCCCTTTTGGTCCAGACTCCGCACCTTTGCAGTTTGGTATAATACGGGCACCCTCGCTTCCAGCAGATATGTTTGGGCCCTCCCCTTCCTGGTTCCCTAATTTGAGGGCCCTGATAAATCGTATCTTGAAACAGATGAAATGTTCCCCTCTGATCTGCACAACTGCATGTTTTTATTTCCTGACTTATTGGAGCCTTAACTAATTTTATTTTTTTCATAGACGTAGTGGTATATGAGGGCTGTTTTTTTTGCTGGACGAGCTGTAGTTATTATTGGTACCATTTTGGGGAACATGCAACTTTTTGATCACCTTTTATCCTATTTTTTGGGAGGCCAGGTAAACAAAAAAATTCAATTCTGGCATAGTTTTTTTAGTTTTTTTTATACAGCGTTTACCAAGCATTATAAATTACATGTTAACTTTATTCTGCGGGTCCGTACGATTCTGGCGATACCTAATTTATAGTTTTTATAGGTACCATTTTTGTATACGTGCAACTTTTTGATCACTTTTTATTCCAATATATGTAGGTCAAAGTTTTCAAACTTTTTTTTTCACTTTTTTTTCCACTTTTTTTTCCACTTTTTCTCAAGTCCCACTAGGGGACTTGACGGTCCAACTCTCAGCTTTATTTTTTTCCTACGTAGTGCAATGTATTAGATCTGTCAGTTATTCACTGACAGCAAGCCGATTAGGCTTTGCCTCCCGGCAGGGCCTAATCGGCTTCCGTAATGGCAGAGCAGGAGGCGATTGTGTCTCCTGTTGCCATAGCAGCAGTCGCCAGTCCTGATTGCCTGTCAGGGCTGGCGATCTGCTAGCAACCGCTAAGATGCAGCAATCGCTTTCGATTGCTGCATCAAAGGGGTTAATGGCAGGGATCGGAGCTAGCCAAGGTGCAGATGTGACATTCAGGTTAGGGATTTGCAGTATTGAAGTTGTATTGTGCTCCCCTTGGAGCACTGTGCAAAGGCAAAACTCCTTTATTGGAATGATGTGTAGATGGTTGGTACTCTATTTGGGTGCGCAGGCTTACTTTGTTGTGTTCTCACTTGGCTATGTCGGCATTAATGAGTGAAATGTATACAGTACCTTAGGAAAATACATTGTGAGAAAAAGATGATAACAGGAGCGCTCCCTAGAGTAATACCTTGAAAAAAAAATGTAAACTAGTCTTCTCACCTTGTGAACCCCTTGGTTTTTTTCGTTATCAAAATTTTTTATTCGAAAATAAACAGAGCAGATAAAACAGTACACAAAATTGCAAAAGTTGGCACGCAGTGCAATACAATAAAGTCAAACTGTAAGAAATGTTACAGAAACATATGAGTAGTTGTAGGAGGTAGCCTCCCAAACATCAAAAGAATAGGAAGTAAAATAATAAAATCTAATGGTAAGTAACAATACCATAACCACAGCAAAAGTAGTGCAATATTTAGGGAAACCAGTCCCAAAAACGATTAGTAATGACACGGTTAAGTGCAAATTCTAACACAAAGTTACATAAACACAAGACAACAAAGGGGAACACATACGGACAAAAGCACACAGAATTTGGCGAGATGAGTGTTCAATAGAGGCCATCCAACCAAAGAGGCAGATCAGGACCCCCCCGGAATCCGGACCATACTGACCAAGTTCGAACAAAAATCTCGGACTTACCACGATCAGCAGACATCAGCTCCTCCATCCTCATAATCCCATTCAGCTCCTTTACCCATTCCTCCAAAGAAGGCACAGTACTAGACTTCCAATGACGTGGAATTACCGTTCTAGCTGCAGTCAGAAAATGTCTAAAGATCCCGTTTTTGAGGTATGGGAGTGATCCAGGAATCATGGAAAGCAATCCAACAGAAGGCGAGGTAGGAACGTCAGTGCCAAAAAGCTTATTGCCAAGATTAAAAAAAAATTCCCAGAAGGGACGGAGCTTGGGGCAATCCCACCAAATGTGCAACATGGTTCCAGGAGCCTCCCCACACCTCCAGCAAGCTGCAGACACATCAGGAAATATCCTATGTAGAAAGGAAGGACAGCGGTACCATCTGGTAAGGATTTTATACTTTTTCTCCTGAGCAAAACAGGAAGTCGGTAACTTATGAGCCAGGAAGAAAGAAGTTCCCCACTCCTCCTCAGAATATTGAACCCCCATTTCCTCATCCCAAGCTCTGGTGAATGTTAACTGAGAGGAGGAGTAACCAGGTTGGAGGATCCCATGTAAATAGGACAGCACATGAGAAGGAGCAGAAGTCAAAGACAGATAATGTTCCAGAGGAGTCTTACCCTGTAGCAACACAAGACAGTCACCCATGGAAGAAAGATAGGAACGTAGCTCAAAATAGTACCACCATATTGATCGTCTCCCCGGGCAGGCCTCAGAAACAGCAGCAAGCGACAAAATTGCACCGTCAGGTGTAAGGGTCTGAGCCAAATATCCGCCATCCTGTCTCCCCCAACAGAGGAATGTGTCCACACCCACCGCCGGAGGGAAGGAAGGATTATCAAACAGAGGAGTCAAAGGACCCGGACGGTGAGCAATGTCCAGGGCACCAATGATCCGCTCCCATACCACAAGAAAATGACGTGTGAGGAAAGGCAGAGAGGACGTTGGTCGCTGTACACCAGACAACCAAGGTAAAGAGGACAAGGCAAGAGAGGACATATTATTCACGATTCGCACCCATTGCTTACCCGCAGCCGCACGGTACCAATCCACCAACCTCATGAGGATCGCAGCATGATGGCAGCGCTTAAAGTCCGGCAAGCCCGCACCTCCCTCCACCTTGGGCCTACTGAGAATAGAATATCTAATCCGAGGCCGAGAAGAGCAGACAAATGTGTGGGGATATATATCCCTAAATATTTTAAAGATGCAGTTACCCACTTAAACGGGAAAACCCGAGCGAGATGAGCAGCTAGAGGGGCGTCCAGAGATACATTCAGCACCTCCAATTTAGAATAATTGACCTTGAAGTTACTCAAGTGACCAAATCGCTCAAACTCCCCAGTCAAAGATGGCAAAGAAATCATAGGAGTCGTAAGGTACACTAGAAGATCATCAGCGTACAGTGCTAACTTGTGATGCTGAGCACCAACACATATGCCCTTAATGCTAAGGTTAGTCCGCAGTGCCACAGCCAGGTGTTCCATGACTAACACATATAACAGAGGCGAAAGTGGACACCCCTGTCTTGTTCTAGACAAAGAATCAGACAAAAGACCATTAACCCCTTCCCGCACCTTGACGTTAATGCACGTCAATGTGTGCAGTCACTTCGCGCACCTTGACGTGCACTAACGTCAGTGCTTTGACAGTTAACCGCCGCGCGGCACTACATCTCAGCGGCAGTTAACTGTGCAGGGTGTCAGCCCTGCTCTCCCCGTTGCCGATCAGCGGCCTGTCGCCGCTGAAATCGACAATTAACCCCTTCGATGCGGTGGTCGATTGCGATCACCACATTGAAGAGGTTTACAGCGGATCGGCAGCCCCCCACATGCATTTGCGGGGGCTGGCGATCCTTATCACGGCAACCAGAGGCCAGACAATGACCTCCGGGTTGCCATGTACGGAAGCCTCGGAGGATCAGCCTCCGGCCGGTCCTCCGATGTTTCCTGTTAGTGTGACTGTCACGTCACAATGACAGTTAGAACACATTACACTACATGTGTAGTGTAATGTGTTCCAGCAGCGATCAGAGCTGCAAGTCTAAGTGTCCCCTAGTGGGACAAGTGAAAAAAGTAAAAAAAAGATATTAAAAATGTTTTTAAAAAGTGTAAAAATAAAAGTTAGAAGTGACATAAACAAAGAAAGCTTTTTTTCCTATAATAAGTCTTTTATTATAGGAAAAAAATTAACACGTTAAAAAAAGAACACATATTTGGTATCACCGCGTTCGTAACGACCCCAACTATAAAACTGTAATATTATTTTTCCTGCACGGTGAACACCGCAAAAAAAAATTAACGAAAACCAGTGCCCGAATCACAATTTTTTGGTTATCACCCCTCCCAAAATATACAATAAAAAGTGATCAAAAAGTCGCATGTACGCCAAAATGGTACCAATACAAACTACTACCCGTCCCGCAAAAAATCAAGCCCTTACACTGCGTTTTTGACTGAAAAATAAAAAAGTTGTCGCTCTCAGGATATGGTGACACAAAAAATAATTAATTTTATAAATAAGTGATTTTATTGCACAAACGCTGCAAAACATAAAAAAAATATATACATCTGGTATCGCCGTAATCGTACCTTCCCGCAGAATAAAATATAATTGTAATTTATAGCCCAGGGTGAACGCCATGAATAAAAGAATAAAAAACATTGTCAGAATTGATGGTTTTTGGTCACTTTGCTTGCCAAAAAATGGAATAAAACGTGATCAAAAAAATTTCTGGTACCCCAAAATGGTACCAATGAAAACGACAGATTGTTCCGCAAAGAATAAACCCTCACACGCTCCGGTGGAGAAAAAATAAAACAGTTCTGGCTCCCAGAATATGGCGATGCAAAATGTGCAGAGTGTCCAAAAGCGGATAAGATTGGGCGCCATTTATCAGTGCGACACATATCTGCGGATAATTATTTATTTACTGCATTATTATACCCTCTTATTATACCCTGATGTACCCCGCACAGATAACATTTACCCTGATGTACTCCGCACAGATAACATATGCCCCCACATTATAAACTGAAACACCAGTAAAACCCCAAACAGAACTACTACCAAGCTACATCTGCGCCCCAAAAGCCAAATGCTGCTCCCTCCCTTCTGAGCCCTGCAGCATGCACAAACACCAGTTTACGTCCATAGATATGGCATCGCCATACCCGGGAGAACCCGGTTAATATTTTATGATGTATTTGTCTTCAGTGGCACAAACTGGGCATAACATGTAGTGCACTAAAATGGCATATGAGTGGAAAATTGTAATTTTCACTCTGCACCATCCGCTGCACATTAACCCCTGCGCGCACCACGACATAGCATGTCGTAGTGTGGGGGGTGATGTATGGAGCGTCTCACGTGAAAAATAAAGCATTTAAAACGGCAAAATCACTGTTTTTTGGTCACCTTGGCTCTACCTAAAAATGTAATAAAAAGTGCTCAAAAAGTTGTATGTACCAAAAAATGGTACCAATAAAAACGACCGCTCGTCCCTCAATAAATAAGCCCTCATCCCGCTCTATTGACTGAAAAATAAAAAAGTTGTGGCTCTTGGAACGCGGGGAGGAAAAAACGAAAAAGGAAAAGAAAAAAATGGATCAGTCCAGAAAGGGTTAATTACTTTCTAATGAAAAACCATTTATGCCCACACGTGGGGTATTGCCGTACTCGGGAGAAATTGCTTTACAAATGTTGGGCAGCTTTTACCCCCTTTATCCTTTGTGAAATTGAAAAAATGCAACATTTTAGTGGAAGAAATGTCGATATTCATTTTCACAGCCTAATTCTAATAAATCCTGCAAAAGACTTGTGGGGTCTAAATGCCCACTATATCTATATCCCTAGATAGATTCTTTAAGTGGTGTAGTTTCCACTTTTGGGGGGTTTCCACTGTTTTGGCCTCTCAGGGGTTTTGCAAATGCGACATGGCACCCAAAAACCATTTCAGCTAAATTTGAGCTCCAAAAGACAAATAGCGCTCCTTCCCTTCTAAGACCTGCTGAGGGTCCAAACAGCAGTTTATTACCATATGGCATATTTCCGTAATCGGGAGAAATTGTTTTACAAATGTTGGGGTGCTTTTTCTCTTTTATTCCTTGTAAAAATTAAAAATGGCTACCTTTTTTCAGAAAAAAAGTAGATTTTTACCTTTACAGAATAATTCCAGTGAATTCAGCAAAACAACTGTGGGGTCAAAATGATAACTTTACCCTTAGAAAAATTCCTTGATGAGTGTAGTTTCCAAAATGGGGTCACTTTCCGGGGGTTTACACTATTTTGTTCCCTCCAGTGCATTTCAAACGCGACACGGCACTGAAAACTATTCCAGCAAAATCAGAATTTCAAAATCCAAATGGTGCTCCTTCCCTTCTGAGTCCTGCTGTGGGTCCAAACAGCAGTTTATTACCACATATGGGGTACTGCTATAATCGAGAGAAATTGCTTTACATATGTTGCGGTGTTTTTTCTCTTATATTCCTTGAAAAAGTTTTCAGAAAAAAAGTAGATTTTCATCTTCACATACTAATTCAAATAAATTTAGCAAAAAAACCTGTGGGTTCAAAATGCTAACTATACCCCTAGATAAATTCCCTGAGGGGTGTAGTTTCCAAAATGAGGTCACTTTTGGGGTTTTTTATTGTTTTGGCCCCACAAGACCTCTTCAAACCTGACATGGTACCTAAAATATATGTTAAAAAAAAGGAGGCCCCAAAATCCACTAGGTACTCCTTTGCTTCTGAGGCCTGTATTTCAGTAAATTACTGCACTAGGGCCACATGTGGGATATTTCTAAAAACTGCAGAATCTGGGCAATAAATAATAAGTTACATTTCTCGGGTAAAACCTTCTGTGGTATAGATTTTTTTTTATTACAAATGAATTTTGTAAAGCAGAGCTCCCTAAGCTGTCAGGAAGCGCCAAGGCACTTCTGGATTCTCCACTCACGTTGGAGGAATTGGAAGAAGCGGTCAAACAGATGGCTAATGATAAGGCACCTGGGGCGGACGGGCTACCAGTTGAAATATATAAAAAATACTCTGAGGTGCTCTTGCCCAAATTATTAGAAGTATTTCATTATTCATTGGATTGTGGTTCTTTGCCGGCTTCTATGCAAGAAGCCATTATTGTGGTCTTGCCAAAACCCGGGAAAGATCCTCAATTAGCTTATTCTTATCGACCGATTTCATTATTAACATCTGACATTAAGATTCTGGCAAAGGCATTAGCCCTGCGGTTGAATGGCGTTCTTTCTACCATTATACACCCGGATCAGACCGCTTTTATGCCTGCTAGGTCGACAGCCATGAATTTGAGACGTTTATTTTTAAATCTTCAGCTGAGGGCAGACAATGTAGGCGAAAGAGCAATTTTTTCACTGGACGCTGCCAAAGCGTTTGACAGTGTGGAATGGCAATATCTTTGGTGCACCTTGGAGGCTATGGGTTTTGGACCATCTTTTATAGCATGGATTAAGGTCCTGTATTCTTGCCCTACAGCCAGAATACAGGCAAATGGAGGATTGTCTCCCCGGTTTGCTCTTGAAAGAGGGACTAGACAGGGATGCCCATTATCGCCCCTCCTGTTTGCCGTGGCAGTAGAGCCCTTGGCAGCGCGCATACGTCTGTCTGATGATATTAAGGGCTTCTTGTATGGCTCGGTGCAAGAAAAGGTAGCGCTTTATGCAGATGATATGCTTCTATACTTGGGGGATATGGGTGGCTCTCTGGCAGAAACAATATCCCTAATTGAGAAATTTGGGGCATTGTCTGGGTTTAAAATAAATTGGGATAAATCCCATCTGCTCCCTGTGGATTCAAAGTGTTCTATACCAGGGGTGCATGGGGTACCTGTAGGATGCGTTAAACATCTTAAATATTTAGGGATCAAGATCTCGACCTCCCCTTCTGAATATGTTGCTCTCAATTTGCAACCCCTTCTGGTCAAATTTAAAATGAAAATAATGGCTTGGTGTAAATTATATCTGACAGTTGTGGGTAGGGTCAATCTTATTAAGATGATCCTAATGCCACAATTATTGTATATTTTACATAACTCCCCTGTATGGATCTCATTACGCAATTTTTATTACATTAATGCACTTTTTAGGGACCTAATATGGCGGAAGGGTCGCTCAAGAATTAGATTAGAAATTCTACAGCGCGCAAAGCATGACGGCGGTCTGGCCCTACCCAACCCTTGGATATATTTTCTTGCCTCCCAATGTCAGCACTTTAAGGGGTGGGGGGAAATTATATCAAAGGGATCCAATGGATCGATTCTACAGGCACAGTTTGGACCATCTGTTTTATTCTCAGTATTGGAGGCAGGTCACTCTATGTTGGCGGGCAGGAATACGCCCACATATACACTAATGCGTAAAGTATGGGATAAAGTCCGAGCTATTAGAGATATGGGGGTTTGCACAATTTTTACACCTTTATGGGGGAATAAGGCACTTCCGGAATTCTTCTCTCTTCAAGGATTTGAGGGTTGGAAAGCAAGAGGCATCCTTTATGTCTCACAGTTGCTCCAGGAGGATGTATTTAAAACTTATCAACAGATCCAAGAGGAGTTTGAATTATCTCGAAATTCCCTCTATCAATACTTACAGATAAGACATGCTTTTGATGCCCAGAAGAAGGCGGTGGATTTGGCAATACACGCAGATGGGGTGTTGTCTGTTTTACATACCGGGAGTGTTACATCGGGGGTTATTTCACATATTTATCAGTTGTTGATCAGTAAATTTTTTGATAAATACCCCCTGATGGCTTCTAAAAAATGGGAAAGAGATATGGGTCCCATCTCTGAAGAACAATGGATAGATATTATGAAAGCAGTTTTGAATACTTCTCTTATTGAGGCTGGGCGCCTTTCTCAATTATATATTATCCATAGAGTATACAGGACTCCTAAATTTCTTTTTCATATTGGGGTAAGGAGTGACTCAAAATGCCCCAGATGCGCGGAAGAGGGGGCTGACCATATGCATATGTTGTGGTCCTGTCCACAGTTAACCACGTACTGGATGGATGTACTAAAGGTGATTCAGGAGGCCTATGGACCTGTGTTGCAAGGGACTCCTATGGAATGTGTTTTGGGATGTATTATGGACACCCCAACCTCTACTTTGGAGTGGTTGGCTATTTTAAGGTTGCTATATATATCTAGAAAACTAATTGCCCTACATTGGATACAAGGTGCCCCGCCGACTATGAGCGAATTCATTGCAAAAGTGAATACAATGATTGTATTGGAAAAGGTTGTCTATGTAAAGCGCAAAACGCTTAAAAAATTTGAATCCATATGGGGACCATGGGTAGGGGTAATGGAATCTGTATTATAAAATTTATTCAGGGACTCTGTATGACTGCCAGCCTTTACACGGTATTGGGGTTATGTATATAGATGTGGGATAAGGAGAAGGGGGGAAATAGAGAGGATTAAATATCTGCCATATATTATATCTGTTTTGTATTATACATGCTTGTACATGATTAAGCTACTTGACATTTGGAAAATGATCTGTCCCATGTACCTTGTATTTTGTGAATAATGTATTCGATATTTGGTACAATTTCTATTTCATATACTATCTAATTTGGAATTTTGTGACGGTGCCTGGGGGGAGGGTTTTGGATAGGGTTTGTTTAGTATGTTTTGTACTATATAATTTTGAAACTTCAATAAAAAAAGTATCTGATTTTAAAAAAAACAAATGAATTTTGTAAAAAAAAAATGAAATTTGTAACTTTCACCTCTACTTTGCTTTAATTCCTGTGAAACGCCTAAAGGGTTAAAACACTTTATGAATGCTGTTTTGAGTACTTTGAGGGGTGCAGTTTTCAAAATGGGGTGATTTATGGGGACTGCCTAATATATAAGGCCCTCAAAGCCACTTCAGAACTGAACTGGTCCTTGTAAAAATCGCCTTTTGAAATTTTCTTGAAAATATGAGAAATCGCTGCTAAAGTTTTAAGTCTTGTAATGTCCTAGAAAAATAAAAGAATGTTCAAAAAATGATGCCAAACTAAAGTAGACATATGGGAAATGTTAACCAGTGACTATTTTGTGTGGTATTACTATCTGTTTTACAAGCAGATACATTTAAATTTAGAAAAATGCAAATTTTCTTCAAATCTTGGTGTTTTTTACAAATAAATATTAAATTTATCGACCAAATTTTTTCCCTAACATAAAGTACAATATGTCACGAGAAAACAATCTCAGAATCACTTGGATAGGCAAAAGCATTCTGGAGTTATTACCACATAAAGGGACACATGTCAGATTTGAAAAATCGGCTTCGTCCTGAAGGCCAAAACAGGCTCAGTCCTGAAGTGGTTAAGGATAATTGGTGTTGAAAAAAATCTTTGTATACTAAACCGCCATTTGATTAACAAGGAATGTGATGGGGGAGGGACCCGTTGGTATGGACAGTTAGGTGTCATCTGTAAAAGCCGTGAACATTGACAGGTATTATTAATTATTAGACCATATTAAATTCTGCCGATAATTTCATAGATTCTTTTACTAATAATGGAACATTAATTCTTTTTTTATGTTCAGACCTTTAGGAAACCTGGTTTTTAGTGTAAATATCCAGTATGCTTCTCGTGATAAGATTTTATGTTTGATGTTCCCCCCTCTGGTTGGAGTTTTGACTTTTTCTATGGCATAACATCTCAGACTTATAATTGATCTATTATGGAAGGTTATGAAAAGTTTTGCAACATTAGTGATGTTAGTGAGGTTAGGATTTCTTATATAGCCCAAATGTTCTAGTATCCTAGCTTTAAATTTTCGGCTGGTGCAACCTACATACATTAGATTGCATTTGATGCACTCCACAATGTATATTACTGCCTCACTGTTGCAATTAATGTAAGTTTGAATTGAAAAATTTGTATTGTTATCTGAATCTCTGAAGTTCTTAGTAGGCTTAGCATATGAACAGATTTTGCATGGATGCGAGCCGCATTTAAAGAAACCCGTATATTGAAGCCATGTCAGTTTGGTAGTGTTTGAGGAAAATATAGAAAGAGACAACAGGTCACCTAAGGAAGGAGCTTTTCTGGATACAACACGGCAACCATCTTTCAAAATATCTGACAGGGCCTCGTCTTCCATTAGGATGGCTAAATTTTTATGGACGATTGTCTTGATTTCATTAAACTGACTACTGTGTTGTAACACCAAAGTAGGTACGTTTAGACCAGTATTTTTATTATTAGGTTTTGCCTCTAGAAGTAGATCTCGGGGCTTTTTTTCTACAATGGAGGTTGCTCTTTTGAGGGTCCATTCTGCATACCCTCTTTTGCGTAGTCTCCTACAAATTTGCTGTTGTTCCACCCGGTAATTGGGGTCATTACTACAATTTCTTTTTGCTCTGTACATTTCTCCCACTGGGATTGATGAGATGGTTTGTCTAGGGTGACCGCTTGTTGCATGCAAGATAGTGTTCCCTGAAATCGGCTTACAATATGTTTTAGTGTTGATTATTTCCCCTGCATGTCCTTTGAGTTCTAGGTCCAGAAACTGGATAGTATCTTTTTGTGAAGAATAGGTAAATTTCAAGTTGAGTTGGTTATTAAGATAATTGATGAAATTTGGGATATCTGACATATTGCCTTCCCATATAAATAGCAGGTCGTCTATATACCTTGCATACCAGTTAATAGATCTGCCAAAAGGATTATCACTAGAAAAAATGAAAAGTTCCTCCCACAACGCCATCACAAGACTTGCCAGAGAAGGGGAGAATTTAGCTCCCATTGATACTCACTTAAGTTGTAGGTAAAACAACCCATCGAACTGGAAGAAATTGTGTGTCATCAGGAAGACAAGGACCTCAAGTATATATGATTGTAGCTCATAGCTGTAAGTGCTGTGTTTAAAAAGATGATATTCTAGTGCCCTATGGGCTATTTCGTGTGGAATGCTGGTATAAAGTGAGGTCACATCACAGCTCAGCCATGCAAATTTATTTTCCCATCTTTTTTTGTGAAATGAGCATAAAACATCTCTGGTGTCACGTAAATGGCCCAGGGTTCTTAATGCAAGGGGTTGTAACAAGGAGTCTAGCCATTCAGATAGTTTTTCTGTGAATGATCCTATCCCTGATACTATGGGGCGCATAGGTGGGGGGGTTTATGCCTTTATGTGTCTTGGTCAATGCGTGCATGATTGGAATTGAGGGACATTGGACCATAATATATTCTGCTTGCTTACTTGTTAATACGCCACTACCTAAACCATCGTTTATCCGTTTGTTGAGCTTTTTTTGGAACATAGATGTTGGATTGCACGTTAGTTTTTTATATGTGTCTGTATCTGCTATTAGTTTCAAAATTTGGGTCTTATACATTTCCCTATCTAACACAGTGATACTGCCCCCTTTTCCCGACATCTTAATAATGATATCCTTATTATTTTTTAACGATTTTATTTGCCATATTCAGCTCATTAGAGATATTAAAGTTCTTATTACAACACTACGAATTTTTGGATAGTTGCTGGAGATCCTTTTCAATTGCCCATTGAAATCTGTCCATAGAGTCTATCCTGGATGCCAGAGGATGGAAGCTTGGATTTTTTGTGACAAAGTCCGGGGAAAAATGAATATTTCTTGTAGGAAGTTCTGGTTTCAGACACTCTAAGCATTGGATTGCCCTATGTTCCTCAAACGATAGTAATCTATGGTCGTGGATATTTGTATTGGGTTCTTTGAGATTATAATCTTCGGAGTCTGTTGTCATTTGGGAGCGTGTTGTAGAAATGCCTCTTTACTGTTAAATTCCTTACAAATCGATTAATGTCCAGAAGTGTGTTGAAAGTATTGAACGTACGATTAGGGGCAAAATTGAGGCCCAACGAAAGAACCTTGACTTGTGTGGAGTTAGTTCGGATGTGGAAAGGTTGATCACATTAATGCTGGGTGTGGGTTCCTGCGGTTCCGTAGGCGACGGTTTTGTTCCTGATCTGTTTGGGTGATGTTTCCTACCGCCTCTCCTTCCCCGTTTTTTTACTTCCTTGACTTGCTGACTGATTGGTATCCTTGGGAATATAGGATCCTAGAGTTATCACTATCTGAGGCTTCATTTATTCCTTCGATTGAATCAGGTTCAGAGGAGCTAAAACTGACTCTGTTCAGACTGCTGCCGGATCTTCTCTCCTGTCTGCGATTTTTTAAGATGGGTCTCATTTTGTTGTGTACTTTGTCTCTTTTATTCCAATCATACACCTCCTTGTTTGCATAGTCCCTGAGGTCTCGTTGGAATTTATTTTTCTCAGTTTCAGCTATGGATTTATTTAATTTTTCCAAGTGTAGAGAAGTACGTTGTTCCAGTATAGTAAAGTCGGGTGAGCTGGAGGAAGCATTAATTTGTTCTTTTAGAGCAGAAATGTCAGTTTCCAATTTGTGTCAATTTGGCCTCCTCTTGTCTGGTAATTAGTTCCATTAGTTTTATAGAACATTCTGTTAATATAAAATTCCAGTGTGTGCTGAATTCTTCAGAGTAGGTAAAAGTAGAACTTTTTCTTAAACGTAGACCCCTTGGGATCATTTGTTTTGTAATATAATTACGTAAAGTCGTCAGGTCCCACCATATCTTAGCCTCCTGTACTGATAGTTTCTCTAGATCATGGAACATTTCCTGTAATGCACGATCACCTCCTTCTGGAGTATCATAATTGCCAAACACTTGGGCGGCCATTTCCACTCTGGAACATCGTGTATCTTGAGACATGGTTATTACTTGTTGTATATATATATACAGTGAAGGAAATAAGTATTTGATCCCTTGCTGATTTTGTAAGTTTGCCCACTGTCAAAGACATGAACAGTCTAGAATTTTTAGGCTAGGTTAATTTTATCAGTGAGAGATAGATTATATAAAAAAAAAAAAAACAGAAAATCACATTGTCAAAATTAGCTATATTTATTTGCATTGTGCACAGAGAAATAAGTATTTGATCCCCTACCAACCATTAAGAGTTCAGCCTTCTCCAGACCAGTTACATGCTCCAAATCAACTTGGTGCCTGCAATAAGACAGCTGTCTTAAATGGTCACCTGTATAAAAGACTCCTGTCCACAGACTCAATTAAACAGTCTGACTCTAACCTCTACAACATGGGTAAGACCAAAGAGCTTTCTAAGGATGTCAGGGACAAGATCATAGACCTGCACAAGGCTGGAATGGGCTACAAAACCATAAATAAGACGCTGGGTGAGAAGGAGACAACTGTTGGTGCAATAGTAAGAAAATGGAAGACATTCAAAATGACTTTCAATCGACATCGATCTGGGGCAACATGCAAAATCTCACCTCGTGGGGTATCCTTGATCCTGAGGAAGGTGAGAGCTCAGCCGAAAACTACACCGGGGGAACTTGTTAATGATCTCAAGGCAGCTAGGACCACAGTCACCAAGAAAACCATTGGTAACACATTACGCCGTAATGGATTAAAATCCTGCAGTGCCCGCAAGGTCCCCCTGCTCAAGAAGGCACATGTACAGGCCCGTCTGAAGTTTGCAAATGAACATCTGGATGATTCTGAGAGTGATTGGGAGAAAGTGCTGTGGTCAGATGAGACTAAAATTTAGCTCTTTGGCATTAACTCAACTCGCCGTGTTTGGAGGAAGAGAAATGCTGCCTATGACCCAAAGAACACCGTCCCCACTGTCAAGCATGGAGGTGGAAACATTATGTTTTGGGGATGTTTCTCTGCTTAGGGCACAGGACTACTTCACCGCATCAATGGGAGAATGGATGGAGCCATGTACCGTCAAATCCTGAGTGACAACCTCCTTCCCTCCACCAGGACATTAAAAATGGCTTGTGGCTGGGTCTTCCAGCACGACAATTACCCGAAACATACAGCCAAGGCAACAAAGGAATGGCTCAAAAAGAAGCACATTAAGGTCATGGAGTGGCCTAGCCAGTCTCCAGACTTTAATCCCATCAAAAACTTATGGAGGGAGCTGAAGATCCGAGTTGCCAAGCGACAGCCTCGAAATCTTAATGATTTACAGATGATCTGCAAAGAGGAGTCGGCCAAAATTCCATCTAACATGTGTGCAAACCTCATCATCAACTACAAAAAACGTCTGACTGCTTTGCTTGCCAACAAGGGTTTTGCCACCAAGTATTAAGTCTTGTTTGCCAAAGGGATCAAATACTTATTTCTCTGTGCACAATGCAAATAAATATATATAATTTTGACAATGAGATTTTCTGTTTTTTTTAATATAATCTATCTCTCACTGGTAAAATTAACCTAGCCTAAAAATTCTAGACTGTTCATGTCTTTGACAGTGGGCAAACTTACAAAATCAGCAAGGGATCAAATACTTATTTCCTTCACTGTATATATATATATAACCGAAATTCCAGTTAAGTTTGAAAAATTTGTATTTTAAAGCCAGAAGAAAAAATATATATATAAAGAAAAATTGTTGTACTTTAATAACTCTGTGAGTATATTAGTATGTTATAGAACTCTTTAACATTCGGGATATGGTCAAAATACAATTGTGCTTTTGTATTGTGAACCCTATATAACGGGCAGTAGGTGTGCACGGATGGATGCAGCCGTATAGCTATACAAACAAACAGTGGGAGGGATCCTCCAGCTCACCTTGATGCAAGTTTTAGACAGAAGAAAAATGGGCAAAAGTAGATGGTCCAGCGCAGTCAAGTTTAAAACAGAACGTAGTTCCAATTTTATTTGGATGGTTAAAACAAGATCATTCCCGAATGCAAGGGTGAAAATGTAGGTAAAGTGCCTACGCGTTTCAGATGTATACCACGTTCTTCCTCATGGCTTTAATGCTAACAACTATTTGTCAGAACGAGGTTTATATCCGTTGCCAACAGGTGAAAATTAGTGCTGTCACAGCAAGGTGGTGCTGTCCAGCAGAGTAGTGTTGAACTAAGGAGACGCCTTAGGAACATCGGCAGTCTATAAATAAAAGCTATCCAGCACAGTGGAGCTGTCCATCAAAAGTGGTGCTGAAACAGAGAGCCGGTGATAGAACATCACTGCTCTAATAGTAAGTTGTGTACTTACAGCATTGTTTGATAGATAGTTATCAATGATAGGATGAGGGATAACAATGATCCAATTTTATCCATGAGTAGTGGATAGAGTATTAATGCTTATTTTTTGTTTATTAGGCTGTCGGATATGAACCTCTGCAATACTCACATCGAGATATTAAAACATAAATAGACGCTAAAAAATACATCATTTAAACAGTTTAAGACAATACATGAACTGGAAAAAAGGGAATTATATACTGGTTTTTAAAGGTAATTGGTGTTGAAAAAAATCTTTGTATACTAAACCGCCATTTCATTAAAAAGGAATGTGATGGGGGAGGGACCCGTTGGTACGGACAGTTAGGTGTCATCTGTAAAAGCTGTGAGCATTGACAGGTATTATTAATTATTAGACCATATTAAATTCTGCCGATAATTTCATAGATTCTTTCACTAATAATGGAACATTAATTCTTTTTTTATCACAACTTTTTTTATTTTCACAATCCTGACCCTTATGTAGCGTCTCTGTGATATTTACAGCAAGGCAAGCGTAATCTCGTTTTAAATGACAGGTTACATCGTACAGGTCTTTACCACTTTGGAATTTTTCTCAGACCCTCTCTCTTTCTCCACCATTACATGATCCACTGAAACCAAATATCACAAATTCTCGTCTGTGGATCTTGTCCCCTATATTGGTGGACAGGTAAATTCCCAGAGGAGCCACACCACAGAATAATAAGCCACAAAAGGTTAATCTGTACAAACCATCTAGTCAGGCGGGGTATTAACGTACTGGCTTTACTGGCATAGCTTATACTCCACCCTTTGCCACCCAAACAAGCCCAAGTTGTCCTTTAAAACAGAGAACAAATCCTCATCCGTCAACACATTTGTGCTTGAGTACGCAGCCAAACATGAAGGTGACTCACCACTCACAGGAATCCTGGCATCACCCAAGGGTGCCTCCAAGATTGTTCCAGCAGCTGGACGACCAGTCTCTTGACCGTGGTCAGCTGCAGATCCCAATGATGCAATAGGAGGCAGTCTTCGTCCATATCCTATGACAACGGTCTCTCCCACCAGCAGCAAGGAGGGGGCAATAAACTCCTTTTGGAGTCTACACCTGTCTCACCACTGATGCTACTGACTGCCCTCCATAGTCTGCCTGTACATTATAATCACAGGACTGCTCCTCCCACCACACCTCGAGCCATCCATGCCCCTACTGCTTCCTCTGGGGTAGAGCAGAACCCTGCCTCATGGACCTGTTAGATGAGGGTGCAGTACAAGGACTGACTCCTCCTTCCTCTACACCAGCGCTGTCCCACATCCCTGGACCACTTTACTGCAAGCCGGGAACTTCCGGCCATGCCACATGCAGGGAAGGGGGGGGGGGGGGTGGAGGAACTATTTTTAGAGCATAACACTTCCCTCTAAAAAGCATGGGACAACAATAACAGTCCATAAGCTTTTGGAAAGGGCTCTTCAGCTCCTTTGCTTTGGGAAAATAGTTACTAGCTGCCAGACTCCAGCCATCCCTTAATAAGTGGATTTCCACGCCGTTGCATTCACTCCACCACTGAGGACCCTGTGTGGTAACAATCCTGAATCTTTTTGGAGAACTGTTGCCTACTAGGCACAGGTAACCCTTTATAACGACTCAGAAAAAATAATTGTGTTAACCATTTAAGATTACATTGATAATAAACATTAATTTAAACTATATAAGCAATATACCCATAAGCTCCATAATTCTAGGCACCCAAGGGGCCTTACAATAGAATACACTTGTTATGCTACTTTTTACCATAAAATGGGGGTTTGCCATACAGCACAGGCAAGGGGGGGCATGTTATTTTGTTTAATTTTTGAGGGGTTAACCCGACGGAAACCTCAGACGGAATCCCTCAACGGAAGGGCAGCGGTGATGTGAACAGGTCCTTAGTGTCGTCTTTTTCTTTATTTTCTATTTGTACATTATACCTGAGATAAATAACTATGTCCCTAGTGTGTTATACATATTAGGCTGGGTTCACACGACCTATTTTCAGACGTAAACGAGGCGTATTATGCCTCGTTTTATGTCTGAAAATAGGGCTACAATACGTCGGCAAACATCTGCCCATTCATTTGAATGGGTTTGCCGACGTACTGTGCAGACGACCTGTTATTTACGCGTCGTCGTTTGACAGCTGTCAAACGACGCGTAAAAATACAGCCTCGTCAAAAGAAGTGCAGGACACTTCTTTGGACGTTTTTGGAGCTGTTTTCTGATAGACTCCAATGAAAACAGCTCCAAAAATGGACGTAAAAAACGGCGCGAAAAACGCCGCGAAAAATGCGAGTTGGTCAAAAAACGTCTGAAAAGCAGGGTCTGTTTTCCCTTGAAAACAGCTCTGGATTTTCAGACGTTTTTGGTCACTACGTGTGCACATACCCTTAGTGTTTATAACATGTATCAGGAACATATTATCACACCTTTGATTCTTTACAGATGACTGATCCCAGTGAGAAGAAGGAACGTGACATATAATCCTGTCAGCAGCAAGAAAGGAATCACAAGACAGGTAATTAATATTTATATTAATTACTGATAACACTCAGGCTAGATATGAGTTCTAGACCCGCAGAGGTGTGATAGTATCTTCCTGATACATCAGAATATATGTGTTTTTAACCGCTTCCCGACCGCCCACTGTATATTCACGTTGGCATTTGCTGGGCTCTGTGCAGTGCCGACTTGAATTCACGGTGGGTGTTAAAAGCGCGATCCGGGTGTCTCAGAGTAGCGCTGACACCCGGATCGCGCTGTTAACCCCTGCCTCTGGTCCTGGAGTCATGACCGGGACCTAATTGGTTCAGGTCCCAGTCATGTGATCGCAGGGAAAGCTTGTTGTAGCAACGAACTGGAAAGTTTGTTACTACAACAAACTGGAAAGTTTGTTGCTACAACAAACTTTCCCGGGGACCGATTGCGGGTGCTTCAGTCGGTTATAAGGCAGAACCGGAGGCCATACAACGGCCCCCGGGTCTGCCATGCACAGCAGCCTATGAGAACCAGCCGGAGGCCGGTCCTCCTAAGCTTCCTGTCAGTGTGACTCTCAGCGTCACACTGACAGTTTATAATACGTTACACTACCTAGGTGGTGTAATGTATTATAGCAGCGATCAGTGCTGCCAGTCTTCAAGTAAAAAGTAAAAGTAATAAAAATGTTTTATAAAAGTGTAAAAACAAGTTATAAAAGTTACAAAAACAAAAAATGCTTTTTTTCCCTATAATAAGTCTTTTATTATAGGGAAAAAATTAAAATGTTAAAAAAAGTACACATATTTGCTATCACCGCGTTCATAACGACCAAAACTATAAAACGATAATATTATTTTTCCCGAACGGTGAGCAGCGCAAAAAAATTAATTAAAAAACTATGTCAGAATCGCAATTTTTTTTGGTCATCAACCCTCCAAAAATATAGAATAAAAAGTGATCAAAAAGTCGCATGTACCCTAAAATAGTACCAATAAAAACGACAACCCGTCCCGCAAAAAACAAGCCCTTACACAGCTTTTTTGACTGAAAAATAAAAAAGTTATGCCTCTCAGAATATGGTGACACAAAAAATAAATAATTTAATCGAAGAGTAATTTTATTGCGCAAATGCCACAAAACATAAAAAAACGATATACATCTAGTATCGCCGTAATCGTATCGACCCGCAGAATAAAGTAAAATTTCATTTATAGCGCACGGTGAAAAGTGTAAAAAAAAAAGACAAAAAACATTGTCAGAATTGTTTTTTTGTCACTTTGCTTGCCAAAAAAAATCTAATTTAAAGTGATAAAAAAATCACATGTACCCTAAAATGGTACCAATGAAAACTACAGATTGTCCCGCAACAAATAAGTCCTCGCACGGCTCCGGTGAAGAAAAAATAAAAAAAAGTTCTGCCTCTCAGAATATAGCGACAGAAATTATGCAGTGTCCAAAAGCTGATAAGATCAGGCGCCATTTATCAGTGCGACATTGGCCACATATCTGCGGATTATTATTTATTTACCGAATTATTATACCCTCTTATTATGTCCTGATGTACTCTGCCCAATTCACACATACCCCCACTTCATGAACTGAAATAAAAGCAAAACCCCAAACAGAACAGTTACCAAGCAAACTCTGCGCTCCAAAAGCCAAATGGCGCTCCCTCCCTTCTAAGCCCCACAGCGTGCCCAAACACCAGCTTACGTCCACATATATGATATTTTATATCTGGGAGAACCTGCTCAACATTGTATGAGGTACTTGTCTTCAGTGGCACAAACTGGGCACAACATATTGTGCGTTAAAATGGCATATCAGTGGAAAATTTAAATTTTCACTTTGCACCATCCGCTGCGCATTAACGCCTTCGCGCACCACGACTTAATAGCATGTCGTGGTGCGGGGGGTTATATATGGAGCGGGCTCATGCGCTGCGCCCGCGCCATATTCTGCAGGTGTCCGCTGTGTATTACAGCTGACACCCGGGACTAATGGACAGGAACAGCGATCGCGCTGTTACAGGAGCTTGTAAAAAGGATATTATACTGCAATACATTAGTACTGCAGTGTATTGTACCAGCGACCTAATGATCGCTCGTTCCAGTCCCCTAAAGGGACTTTTGGGAGGTTTCCACTGTTTTGGTACCTCAGAGGCTTTGCAAATGCGACATGACACCCGAAAACCATTCCAGCTAAATTTGAGCTCCAAAAGCCAAATATTGTTCCTTCCCTTCTGAGTCTTGCCGTGGGTCCAAACAGCAGTTTATTACCACATATGGCATATTGCTGTAATCAGGACAAATTGCTTTACAAATTTTGGGGTGATTTTTCTCCTTTATTCATTGTAAAAATTAAAAATTTCTATGTTTTTTCAGAAAAAAGTAGATTTTCATCTTCACGGCCTAATTCCACTAAATTCAGCAAAAAAACTGTGGGGTCAAAATGCTAACTATACCCCTAGAAACATTCCTTGAGGGGTGTAGTCTACAAAATGGGGTCACTTTTGGGGGGTTTACACCGTTTTGCTACCTCAAACGCGACATGGCACTGAAAACCAATCCAGCAAAATCTGCGCTTCAAAATCCAAATGGCGCTCCCTCCCTTCTGAGCTCTGCCGTGGGTCCAAACAGCAGTTTAGTACCACATATGGGGTATTGCTGTAATCGGGAGAAGTAGCTTTACAAGTTTTGGAGTGCTTTTTATTCTTTATTCCTTGCAAATATCTTTTTTTTTTATATTTTTTCAGAAAAAAAGCAGATTTTCACTTTCACAGGCAAACTCCAATAAACATAGCAGAAGACATGTGTCAAGATGCTAACTATACCCCTAGATAAATTCCTTGAGGGGTGCAGTTTCCAAAACCGTGTCACTTTTGGGGGATTTCCACTGTTTTGGCACTACAAGACCTCTTCAAACCTGACATGGTGCCTAAAATATATTCTAAAAAAAGGAGGCCCCAAAATCCACTAGGTGCTCCTTTGCTTCTGAGGCCGGTATTTCAGTCCCTTTTCACACTAGGGCCACATGTGGGATATTTCTAAAAACTGCATAATCTGGGCAATAAATATTGTGTTGCGTTTCTCTGGTAAAACCTTCTGTGTTACAGAAAAAAATTTATTACAAATAATTTGCAGCAAAAAAAAAACAATTTGTCAATTTCCCCTCTACATTGCTTTAATTCCTGTGAAATGCCTAAAGGGTTAAGAAACTTTCTGAATGCTGTTTTGAATACTTTGAGGGGTGTAGTTTTTAATATGGGTTATGGGGTCTATCTAGTACATAAGGCCCTCAAAGCCGTTTTAGAACGGAACTGGTCCCTGTAAAAATCGCCTTTTGAAATTTTGTTGAAAATGTGAGAAATTGCTGGTAAAGTACTAAGCCTTGTAACGTCCTAGAAAAATAAAATAATGTTCAAAAAACTATGCAAGTATAAAGTAGACATATGGAATATGTGAAATAGTAACTATTTTGTGTGGTATTACTATCTGTTTTACAAGCAGATACATTTAAAATTAGAAAAATCATAATTTTTGCAAATTTTCTCTAAATTTTGATGTTTTTCACAAATAAGCAATGAATTTATTGACCAAATTTTCCACTAATATAAAGTACAATATATCACAAGAAAACAATCTCACAATCACTTGGATAGGCAAAAGCATTCCGGAGTTATTACCACATAAAGTAACACATGTCAGATTTGAAAAAATGGGGCTGGTCCTGAAGGCCAAAATGAGCTCGGTCTTGAAAGGGTTAACATGTATATCTTCTATAGACAATATCTAGTATAACACAACCATATCTCAGGTACAGAGGGGAGGAACATCTCTGTTCTTTACCCGCTGTTTTGTAGTCAGGACTCCCCTTTTATTTTTAATATCATTTTTAATAGCTATTCAGTCTTCGATTAACCCTTTCAGGACCAGGCTAAGTTTAATTTTTATGCTTTTGTTTTCTTACTTCCCGCCTTCCAAAAGTCATAACTCTTTTATTTTTTCGTTGACACAGCCATATGAGGGCTTAATTTTTAAAGGACAAATTTTACCATATCTCAGGTACAGAGGTGAGGAACATGTCTATTATTTTACCCTCTGTTCTCTAAAGTCAGAAATCCACCTTTTATTTCCAATAGAATATAATTGTTATGGTCCTTTTGGCCATAAAATTTGGCATGAGGGGAGGCTAGTGAGGGCGAGTAATGTATTTGACCTTGCATTGTTACTGGCAGTATGATGACAAGAAACCCAGGTTTGATGCAGGTTTCTTTTAGTAGGCCGGTAATGTTTGCAAAACGACCAAAAGGAAATACAAAAACTGTTCTTAGCAGAGAGGCACAGTCACTTAAAATATTACACAAAATGGCGGCAATTTCAGGCAATGCAGGAAATGGGGTTTTACCAGCTTGGTTTCCTTGGGACAGAGCTCGGACTCTTCCCTGATACAGGGGTAACCCATCGTCTCAGCAACTAAATAACAGGGAGGCTTCACGCAACTTCCACTTGTTACATCCAATGCTGCCTCTTTCACAGCAATCATCTGTGGGGAGGTTCCTGCACTCCACCGCCACAGCAATGGGCCCTCTCTGGCTTCAGGGCCTACTCAGCCCTGTTTGCACAATAGTTGCTGATTTATGGGTCGCAGCACTTGCACCTGAACCCATTAGGTGGGAACAGTCGCCTTTTATCAAATTTAAAAACAGCCCCTTTGTGAGTTATTCAATGTTCCGACACTGATTACATGCCCATACTACACTGTTTTTGCACACTAAAGTAAATAATAAAGACAGTGCCCGAGCCGGTTTTCCCGGTGCCTGCAATAAACAGGGTCAGCCACCATTGTCTGAACAGTGTTACATAGCAGTGAGCTTTGCTGGCGTGAGCATCTGCACAGCTCAGAACATGTAAGCACAGGTCCTGTGACTAAAACAACACATAAAAATGCTTCCTGGCCACTAGGTGGCAGCATCACAATGGAAGTATATATGCATATAGTGACCGCTCATCTCCTCTAGTCCTGGACCTATAAAGGAAATACAGTGTTAAAATGCATAACACAAAAGCATTGAAAGAGACAGAAAAATCTATCTCTACATTACTCCATACGGCTCCTCTCGTGAATAGGGGAGACTCCCTTCAATACCTTTCATTGCCCCCTTGCCTTATTTGGTGTCATTCCCGGCACCAGGAAAAATAAGCAACTAAAATAACTGAACAAAAACATAGATTCCTTTCACACAAATTGGGCCTTCTTCCGACAGTCTCTGAAGGCCCTCTTAGACTCAGTTCAGGCCCTCTTCAAAGTTACTTGGGCCTCAGGCTCAAAGCTTAGTAGTTACAGTCTCTCACAGGTGAGGCACATACTTAACAATTGCAGTCTCATACTCAAGGTCCCAGGACTCCCTTCTTTGTCTCAGTCTCATGCACAGCCTCTTGTCTTTCTCTTGCTGGGAGACTCCTCTCTACCCGCCTCTTGAACGCTTCCTTGTGGCGCATTACAGCTACTGAAATGCAGCCTTTCCTGGCTCCACAGCCTCTTGCTGGAGCTAGTCATCTTTCTTGAGGGAAAGGTGCACTTGGCAAGAGCGTACTCATGACGGTACAAGGGCGACAAGGGGCCACACAAACACTCTCCTATCTAATAAATATACAACGACACAATTAAAATTGGAAGGTGCTTGTCACAGCTTTATTGAATGTTTTCTTTTACAGAACCTGAGAATATATAAAAACAAGTATAAACATAATTAACATATTAAGATTATGTGGCTAAGTCCTTGACAACCTCCAAAACATAAATAAAGCAATACCCTTAAACCACTAGCCGTGACCATATAAGCTACAGTGGCGTCACCACGGGTATGCTAAAGCACCACGCTTCCCAGGGTCCGCCCCTTAGAGAAGCCCAAATCCATAGCTTTAAAATAAAACCAATATATTGTGTCAAAGACAGCAATATATAAAAACATAAATAGTGTTGCCAAGGACCCGCCACAGCATGAAAACTTGACTCCTTAAATTTTCATGCACCGCCACACTTGAAAACCCAACTCCAGGCCTTCTTGGAGGCCAAAATTTAAAACATCCAGGCCCACATCTGTTAAGTGAACCCCATCCTTTCCAATGTACGCACCCCGATCCTCCAACAGTGGGTGACGAACTACCAACCCACCATTGAGGCGAACAAACTTGGCCACTGTCTTATTAATCTTATCCCTGGTTCTATTCAGCGCTGACAATGACTGCGCATTGCGCCATTTTACCCGCTGTACAATTTCGGACCATATAATCAAAAGCCCAGGATGGGCGTCTAAAAAACATAAGAAGTCCCTCTTAATGTTCCTAATGAGGTTCCGCATGGGATAACTCCCGATGTCATTACCCCCAGCATGAATTATCAAAATATCAGGTAGACCCCAGGACCTAACCGCATCCTGAAACAAAGGCCTTACCTGATCCCAGGTCAGGCCACGAACTCCGAACCAGTGTACCTCCACCTCATCCTTATCTAAATCCAAATACCTACCATTCGGACGCACACGGGCACGCCTTTCAGCCCAGTAAATATAGGAATGGCCAAGAAGCCAAACCACACATTTTGCAGAACCTGAAAGCAACAGAAAATTAGTGAAACAGAACAAGAATGACATCCCCACCCAAAATAAACCCAAGATAAAGAAATCAAAATTCCAGCAAATGCGGCCTAACATAGGAACGAAAACGGCTGGACTCCCAGCGGCCAATCCTCTTAACTGAAGCAGTGTCGAGCCCAAAACAAGAAACCTCAGTAGCGGCTCCAATCCTAAAAGAATGTGAGCTGTAATCCAGATGTGAAAGGCCCAAACCTTGTACGCATTTCTTAAAGACAGCAATAAATTGATATCTGGACAATGCTGACCCATCCGCATGCACCAGCAAAGAGGAAGAACCCTGAGGACACCGGCTCTCTGTTTCAGCACCACTTTTGATGGACAGCTCCACTGTGCTGGATAGCTTTTATTTATAGACTGCCGATGTTCCTAAGTCGTCTCCTTAGTTCAACACTACTCTGCTGGACAGCACCACCTTGCTGTGACAGCACTAATTTTCACCTGTTGGCAACGGATATAAACCTCGTTCTGATAAATAGTTGTTAGCATTAAAGCCATGAGGAAGAACGTGGTATACATCTGAAACGCGTAGGCACTTTACCTACATTTTCACCCTTGCATTCGGGAATGATCTTGTTTTAACCATCCAAATAAAATTGGAACTACGTTCTGTTTTAAACTTGACTGCGCTGGACCATCTACTTTTGCCCATTTTTCTTCTGTCTAAAACTTGCATCAAGGTGAGCTGGAGGATCCCTCCCACTGTTTGTTTGTATAGCTATACGGCTGCATCCATCCGTGCACACCTACTGCCCGTTATATAGGGTTCACAATACAAAAGCACAATTGTATTTTGACCATATCCCGAATGTTAAAGAGTTCTATAACATACTAATATACTCACAGAGTTATTAAAGTACAACAATTTTTCTTTATATATATATTTTTTCTTCTGGCTTTAAAATACAAATTTTTCAAACTTAACTGGAATTTCGGTTATATATATATATACAGTGAAGGAAATAAGTATTTGATCCCTTGCTGATTTTGTAAGTTTGCCCACTGTCAAAGACATGAACAGTCTAGAATTTTTAGGCTAGGTTAATTTTACCAGTGAGAGATAGATTATATTAAAAAAAACAGAAAATCTCATTGTCAAAATTATATATATTTATTTGCATTGTGCACAGAGAAATAAGTATTTGATCCCTTTGGCAAACAAGACTTAATACTTGGTGGCAAAACCCTTGTTGGCAAGCAAAGCAGTCAGACGTTTTTTGTAGTTGATGATGAGGTTTGCACACATGTTAGATGGAATTTTGGCCGACTCCTCTTTGCAGATCATCTGTAAATCATTAAGATTTCGAGGCTGTCGCTTGGCAACTCGGATCTTCAGCTCCCTCCATAAGTTTTTGATGGGATTAAAGTCTGGAGACTGGCTAGGCCACTCCATGACCTTAATGTGCTTCTTTTTGAGCCATTCCTTTGTTGCCTTGGCTGTATGTTTCGGGTAATTGTCGTGCTGGAAGACCCAGCCACGAGCCATTTTTAATGTCCTGGTGGAGGGAAGGAGGTTGTCACTCAGGATTTGACGGTACATGGCTCCATCCATTCTCCCATTGATGCGGTGAAGTAGTCCTGTGCCCTAAGCAGAGAAACATCCCCAAAACATAATGTTTCCACCTCCATGCTTGACAGTGGGGACGGTGTTCTTTGGGTCATAGGCAGCATTTCTCTTCCTCCAAACACGGCGAGTTGAGTTAATGCCAAAGAGCTCAATTTTAGTCTCATCTGACCACAGCACTTTCTCCCAATCACTCTCAGAATCATCCAGATGTTCATTTTCAAACTTCAGACGGGCCTGTACATGTGCCTTCTTGAGCAGGGGGACCTTGCGGGCACTGCAGGATTTTAATCCATTACGGCGTAATGTGTTACCAATGGTTTTCTTGGTGACTGTGGTCCCAGCTGCCTTGAGATCATTAACAAGTTCCCCCAGTGTAGTTTTCGGCTGAGCTCTCACCTTCCTCAGGATCAAGGATACCCCACGAGGTGAGATTTTGCATGTTGCCCCAGATCGATGTCGATTGAAAGTCATTTTGAATGTCTTCCATTTTCTTACTATTGCACCAACAGTTGTCTCCTTCTCACCCAGCGTCTTATTTATGGTTTTGTAGCCCATTCCAGCATTGTGCAGGTCTATGATCTTGTCCCTGACATCCTTAGAAAGCTCTTTGGTCTTACCCATGTTGTAGAGGTTAGAGTCAGACTGTTTAATTGAGTCTGTGGACAGGAGTCTTTTATACAGGTGACCATTTAAGACAGCTGTCTTATTGCAGGCACCAAGTTGATTTGGAGCATGTAACTGGTCTGGAGAAGGCTGAACTCTTAATGGTTGGTAGGGGATCAAATACTTATTTCTCTGTGCACAATGCAAATAAATATAGCTAATTTTGACAATGTGATTTTCTGGTTTTCTTTTTTTAATATAATCTATCTCTCACTGATAAAATGAACCTAGCCTAAAAATTCTAGACTGTTCATGTCTTTGACAGTGGGCAAACTTACAAAATCAGCAAGGGATCAAATACTTATTTCCTTCACTGTATATATATATATACAACAAGTAATAACCATGTCTCAAGATACACAATGTTCCAGAGTGGAAATGGCCGCCCAAGTGTTTGGCAATTATGATACTCCAGAAGGAGGTGATCGTGCATTACAGGAAATGTTCCATGATCTAGAGAAACTATCAGTACAGGAGGCTAAGATATGGTGGGACCTGACGACTTTACGTAATTATATTACAAAACAAATGATCCCAAGGGGTCTACGTTTAAGAAAAAGTTCTACTTTTACCTACTCTGAAGAATTCAGCACACACTGGAATTTTATATTAACAGAATGTTCTATAAAACTAATGGAACTAATTACCAGACAAGAGGAGGCCAAATTGACAGAAATTGGAAACTGACATTTCCGCTCTAAAAGAACAAATTAATGCTTCCTCCAGCTCACCCGACTTTACTATACTGGAACAACGTACTTCTCTACACTTGGAAAAATTAAATAAATCCATAGCTGAAACTGAGAAAAATAAATTCCAACGAGACCTCAGGGACTATGCAAACAAGGAGGTGTATGATTGGAATAAAAGAGACAAAGTACACAACAAAATCAGACCCATCTTAAAAAATCGCAGACAAGAGAGAAGATCCGGCAGCAGTCTGAACAGAGTCAGTTTTAGCTCCTCTGAACCTGATTCAATCGAAGGAATAAATGAAGCCTCAGATAGTGATAACTCTAGGATCCTATATTCCCAAGGATACCAATCAGTCAGCAAGTCAAGGAAGTAAAAAAACGGGGAAGGAGAGGCGGTAGGAAACATCACCCAAACAGATCAGGAACAAAACCGTCGCCTACGGAACCGCAGGAACCCACACCCAGCATTAATGTGATCAACCTTTCCTCATCCGAACTAACTCCACACAAGTCAAGGTTCTTTCGTTGGGCCTCAATTTTGCCCCTAATCGTACGTTCAATACTTTCAACACACTTCTGGACATTAATCGATTTGTAAGGAATTTAACAGTAAAGAGGCATTTCTACAACACGCTCCCAAATGACAACAGACTCCGAAGATTATAATCTCAAAGAACCCAATACAAATATCCACGACCATAGATTACTATCGTTTGAGGAACATAGGGCAATCCAATGCTTAGAGAGTCTGAAACCAGAACTTCCTACAAGAAATATTCATTTTTCCCCGGACTTTGTCACAAAAAATCCAAGCTTCCATCCTCTGGCATCCAGGATAGACTCTATGGACAGATTTCAATGGGCAATTGAAAAGGATCTCCAGCAACTATCCAAAAATTCGTAGTGTTGTAATAAGAACTTTAATATCTCTAATGAGCTGAATATGGCAAATAAAATCGTTAAAAAATAATAAGGATATCATTATTAAGATGTCGGGAAAAGGGGGCAGTATCACTGTGTTAGATAGGGAAATGTATAAGACCCAAATTTTGAAACTAATAGCAGATACAGACACATATAAAAAACTAACGTGCAATCCAACATCTATGTTCCAAAAAAAGCTCAACAAACGGATAAACGATGGTTTAGGTAGTGGCGTATTAACAAGTAAGCAAGCAGAATATATTATGGTCCAATGTCCCTCAATTCCAATCATGCACGCATTGACCAAGACACATAAAGGCATAAACCCCCCCACCTATGCGCCCCATAGTATCAGGGATAGGATCATTCACAGAAAAACTATCTGAATGGCTAGACTCCTTGTTAAAACCCCTTGCATTAAGAACCCTGGGCCATTTACGTGACACCAGAGATGTTTTATGCTCATTTCACAAAAAAAGATGGGAAAATAAATTTGCATGGCTGAGCTGTGATGTGACCTCACTTTATACCAGCATTCCACACGAAATAGCCCATAGGGCACTAGAATATCATCTTTTTAAACACAGCACTTACAGCTATGAGCTACAATCATATATACTAGAGGTCCTTGTCTTCCTGATGACACACAATTTCTTCCAGTTCGATGGGTTGTTTTACCTACAACTTAAGTGAGTATCAATGGGAGCTAAATTCTCCCCTTCTCTGGCAAGTCTTGTGATGGCGTTGTGGGAGGAACTTTTCATTTTTTCTAGTGATAATCCTTTTGGCAGATCTATTAACTGGTATGCAAGGTATATAGACGACCTGCTATTTATATGGGAAGGCAATATGTCAGATATCCCAAATTTCATCAATTATCTTAATAACCAACTCAACTTGAAATTTACCTATTCTTCACAAAAAGATACTATCCAGTTTCTGGACCTAGAACTCAAAGGACATGCAGGGGAAATAATCAACACTAAAACATATCGTAAGCCGATTTCAGGGAACACTATCTTGCATGCAACAAGCGGTCACCCTAGACAAACCATCTCATCAATCCCAGTGGGAGAAATGTACAGAGCAAAAAGAAATTGTAGTAATGACCCCAATTACCGGGTGGAACAACAGCAAATTTGTAGGAGACTACGCAAAAGAGGGTATGCAGAATGGACCCTCAAAAGAGCAACCTCCATTGTAGAAAAAAATCCCCGAGATCTACTTCTAGAGGCAAAACCTAATAATAAAAATACTGGTCTAAACGTACCTACTTTGGTGTTAAAACACAGTAGTCAGTTTAATGAAATCAAGAAAATCGTCCATAAAAATTTAGCCATCCTAATGGAAGACGAGGCCCTGTCAGATATTTTGAAAGATGGTTGCCGTGTTGTATCCAGAAAAGCTCCTTCCTTAGGTGACCTGTTGTCTCTTTCTATATTTTCCTCAAACACTACCAAACTGACATGGCTTCAATATACGGGTTTCTTTAAATGCGGCTCGCATCCATGCAAAATCTGTTCATATGCTAAGCCTACTAAGAACTTCAGAGATTCAGATAACAATACAAATTTTTCAATTCAAACTTACATTAATTGCAACAGTGAGGCAGTAATATACATTGTGGAGTGCATCAAATGCAATCTAATGTATGTAGGTTGCACCAGCCGAAAATTTAAAGCTAGGATACTAGAACATTTGGGCTATATAAGAAATCCTAACCTCACTAACATCACTAATGTTGCAAAACTTTTCATAACCTTCCATAATAGATCAATTATAAGTCTGAGATGTTATGCCATAGAAAAAGTCAAAACTCCAACCAGAGGGGGGAACATCAAACATAAAATCTTATCACGAGAAGCATACTGGATATTTACACTAAAAACCAGGTTTCCTAAAGGTCTGAACATAAAAAAAGAATTAATGTTCCATTATTAGTAAAAGAATCTATGAAATTATCGGCAGAATTTAATATGGTCTAATAATTAATAATACCTGTCAATGTTCACGGCTTTTACAGATGACACCTAACTGTCCATACCAACGGGTCCCTCCCCCATCACATTCCTTGTTAATCAAATGGCGGTTAAGTATACAAAGATTTTTTTCAACACCAATTATCCTTAACCCCTTCAGGACTGAGCCTATTTTGGCCTTCAGGACGAAGCCGATTTTTCAAATCTGACCTGTGTCCCTTTATGTGGTAATAACTCCAGAATGCTTTTGCCTATCCAAGTGATTCTGAGATTGTTTTCTCGTGACATATTGTACTTTATGTTAGGGAAAAAATTTGGTCGATAAATTTAATATTTATTTGTAAAAAACACCAAGATTTGAAGAAAATTTGCATTTTTCTAAATTTAAATGTATCTGCTTGTAAAACAGATAGTAATACCACACAAAATAGTCACTGGTTAACATTTCCCATATGTCTACTTTAGTTTGGCATCATTTTTTGAACATTCTTTTATTTTTCTAGGACATTACAAGACTTAAAACTTTAGCAGCGATTTCTCATATTTTCAAGAAAATTTCAAAAGGCGATTTTTACAAGGACCAGTTCAGTTCTGAAGTGGCTTTGAGGGCCTTATATATTAGGCAGTCCCCATAAATCACCCCATTTTGAAAACTGCACCCCTCAAAGTACTCAAAACAGCATTCATAAAGTGTTTTAACCCTTTAGGCGTTTCACAGGAATTAAAGCAAAGTAGAGGTGAAAGTTACAAATTTCATTTTTTTTTTACAAAATTCATTTGTTTTTTTTAAAATCAGATACTTTTTTTATTGAAGTTTCAAAATTATATAGTACAAAACATACTAAACAAACCCTATCCAAAACCCTCCCCCCAGGCACCGTCACAAAATTCCAAATTAGATAGTATATGAAATAGAAATTGTACCAAATATCGAATACATTATTCACAAAATACAAGGTACATGGGACAGATCATTTTCCAAATGTCAAGTAGCTTAATCATGTACAAGCATGTATAATACAAAACAGATATAATATATGGCAGATATTTAATCCTCTCTATTTCCCCCCTTCTCCTTATCCCACATCTATATACATAACCCCAATACCGTGTAAAGGCTGGCAGTCATACAGAGTCCCTGAATAAATTTTATAATACAGATTCCATTACCCCTACCCATGGTCCCCATATGGATTCAAATTTTTTAAGCGTTTTGCGCTTTACATAGACAACCTTTTCCAATACAATCATTTTATTCACTTTTGCAATGAATTCGCTCATAGTCGGCGGGGCACCTTGTATCCAATGTAGGGCAATTAGTTTTCTAGATATATATAGCAACCTTAAAATAGCCAACCACTCCAAAGTAGAGGTTGGGGTGTCCATAATACATCCCAAAACGCATTCCATAGGAGTCCCTTGCAACACAGGTCCATAGGCCTCCTGAATCACCTTTAGTACATCCATCCAGTACGTGGTTAACTGTGGACAGGACCACAACATATGCATATGGTCAGCCCCCTCTTCCGCGCATCTGGGGCATTTTGAGTCACTCCTTACCCCAATATGAAAAAGAAATTTAGGAGTCCTGTATACTCTATGGATAATATATAATTGAGAAAGGCGCCCAGCCTCAATAAGAGAAGTATTCAAAACTGCTTTCATAATATCTATCCATTGTTCTTCAGAGATGGGACCCATATCTCTTTCCCATTTTTTAGAAGCCATCAGGGGGTATTTATCAAAAAATTTACTGATCAACAACTGATAAATATGTGAAATAACCCCCGATGTAACACTCCCGGTATGTAAAACAGACAACACCCCATCTGCGTGTATTGCCAAATCCACCGCCTTCTTCTGGGCATCAAAAGCATGTCTTATCTGTAAGTATTGATAGAGGGAATTTCGAGATAATTCAAACTCCTCTTGGATCTGTTGATAAGTTTTAAATACATCCTCCTGGAGCAACTGTGAGACATAAAGGATGCCTCTTGCTTTCCAACCCTCAAATCCTTGAAGAGAGAAGAATTCCGGAAGTGCCTTATTCCCCCATAAAGGTGTAAAAATTGTGCAAACCCCCATATCTCTAATAGCTCGGACTTTATCCCATACTTTACGCATTAGTGTATATGTGGGCGTATTCCTGCCCGCCAACATAGAGTGACCTGCCTCCAATACTGAGAATAAAACAGATGGTCCAAACTGTGCCTGTAGAATCGATCCATTGGATCCCTTTGATATAATTTCCCCCCACCCCTTAAAGTGCTGACATTGGGAGGCAAGAAAATATATCCAAGGGTTGGGTAGGGCCAGACCGCCGTCATGCTTTGCGCGCTGTAGAATTTCTAATCTAATTCTTGAGCGACCCTTCCGCCATATTAGGTCCCTAAAAAGTGCATTAATGTAATAAAAATTGCGTAATGAGATCCATACAGGGGAGTTATGTAAAATATACAATAATTGTGGCATTAGGATCATCTTAATAAGATTGACCCTACCCACAACTGTCAGATATAATTTACACCAAGCCATTATTTTCATTTTAAATTTGACCAGAAGGGGTTGCAAATTGAGAGCAACATATTCAGAAGGGGAGGTCGAGATCTTGATCCCTAAATATTTAAGATGTTTAACGCATCCTACAGGTACCCCATGCACCCCTGGTATAGAACACTTTGAATCCACAGGGAGCAGATGGGATTTATCCCAATTTATTTTAAACCCAGACAATGCCCCAAATTTCTCAATTAGGGATATTGTTTCTGCCAGAGAGCCACCCATATCCCCCAAGTATAGAAGCATATCATCTGCATAAAGCGCTACCTTTTCTTGCACCGAGCCATACAAGAAGCCCTTAATATCATCAGACAGACGTATGCGCGCTGCCAAGGGCTCTACTGCCACGGCAAACAGGAGGGGCGATAATGGGCATCCCTGTCTAGTCCCTCTTTCAAGAGCAAACCGGGGAGACAATCCTCCATTTGCCTGTATTCTGGCTGTAGGGCAAGAATACAGGACCTTAATCCATGCTATAAAAGATGGTCCAAAACCCATAGCCTCCAAGGTGCACCAAAGATATTGCCATTCCACACTGTCAAACGCTTTGGCAGCGTCCAGTGAAAAAATTGCTCTTTCGCCTACATTGTCTGCCCTCAGCTGAAGATTTAAAAATAAACGTCTCAAATTCATGGCTGTCGACCTAGCAGGCATAAAAGCGGTCTGATCCGGGTGTATAATGGTAGAAAGAACGCCATTCAACCGCAGGGCTAATGCCTTTGCCAGAATCTTAATGTCAGATGTTAATAATGAAATCGGTCGATAAGAATCAGCTAATTGAGGATCTTTCCCGGGTTTTGGCAAGACCACAATAATGGCTTCTTGCATAGAAGCCGGCAAAGAACCACAATCCAATGAATAATGAAATACTTCTAATAATTTGGGCAAGAGCACCTCAGAGTATTTTTTATATATTTCAACTGGTAGCCCGTCCGCCCCAGGTGCCTTATCATTAGCCATCTGTTTGACCGCTTCTTCCAATTCCTCCAACGTGAGTGGAGAATCCAGAAGTGCCTTGGCGCTTCCTGACAGCTTAGGGAGCTCTGCTTTACAAAATTCATTTGTAATAAAAAAAAATCTATACCACAGAAGGTTTTACCCGAGAAATGTAACTTATTATTTATTGCCCAGATTCTGCAGTTTTTAGAAATATCCCACATGTGGCCCTAGTGCAGTAATTTACTGAAATACAGGCCTCAGAAGCAAAGGAGTACCTAGTGGATTTTGGGGCCTCCTTTTTTTTAACATATATTTTAGGTACCATGTCAGGTTTGAAGAGGTCTTGTGGGGCCAAAACAATAAAAACCCCCAAAAGTGACCTCATTTTGGAAACTACACCCCTCAGGGAATTTATCTAGGGGTATAGTTAGCATTTTGAACCCACAGGTTTTTTTGCTAAATTTATTTGAATTAGTATGTGAAGATGAAAATCTACTTTTTTTCTGAAAAAACGTAGAAATTTTTTATTTTTTCAAGGAATATAAGAGAAAAAACACCGCAACATATGTAAAGCAATTTCTCTCGATTATAGCAATACCCCATATGTGGTAATAAACTGCTGTTTGGACCCACAGCAGGACTCAGAAGGGAAGGAGCACCATTTGGATTTTGAAATTCTGATTTTGCTGGAATAGTTTTCAGTGCCGTGTCGCGTTTGAAATGCACTGGAGGGAACAAAATAGTGTAAACCCCCGGAAAGTGACCCCATTTTGGAAACTACACTCATCAAGGAATTTTTCTAAGGGTAAAGTTATCATTTTGACCCCACAGTTGTTTTGCTGAATTCACTGGAATTATTCTGTAAAGGTAAAAATCTACTTTTTTTCTGAAAAAAGGTAGCCATTTTTAATTTTTACAAGGAATAAAAGAGAAAAAGCACCCCAACATTTGTAAAACAATTTCTCCCGATTACGGAAATATGCCATATGGTAATAAACTGCTGTTTGGACCCTCAGCAGGTCTTAGAAGGGAAGGAGCGCTATTTGTCTTTTGGAGCTCAAATTTAGCTGAAATGGTTTTTGGGTGCCATGTCGCATTTGCAAAACCCCTGAGAGGCCAAAACAGTGGAAACCCCCCAAAAGTGGAAACTACACCACTTAAAGAATCTATCTAGGGATATAGATATAGTGGGCATTTAGACCCCACAAGTCTTTTGCAGGATTTATTAGAATTAGGCTGTGAAAATGAATATCGACATTTCTTCCACTAAAATGTTGCATTTTTTCAATTTCACAAAGGATAAAGGGGGTAAAAGCTGCCCAACATTTGTAAAGCAATTTCTCCCGAGTACGGCAATACCCCACGTGTGGGCATAAATGTTTTTTCATTAGAAAGTAATTAACCCTTTCTGGACTGATCCATTTTTTTCTTTTCCTTTTTCGTTTTTTCCTCCCCGCGTTCCAAGAGCCACAACTTTTTTATTTTTCAGTCAATAGAGCGGGATGAGGGCTTATTTATTGAGGGACGAGCGGTCGTTTTTATTGGTACCATTTTTTGGTACATACAACTTTTTGAGCACTTTTTATTACATTTTTAGGTAGAGCCAAGGTGACCAAAAAACAGTGATTTTGCCGTTTTAAATGCTTTATTTTTCACGTGAGACGCTCCATACATCACCCCCCACACTACGACATGCTATGTCGTGGTGCGCGCAGGGGTTAATGTGCAGCGGATGGTGCAGAGTGAAAATTACAATTTTCCACTCATATGCCATTTTAGTGCACTACATGTTATGCCCAGTTTGTGCCACTGAAGACAAATACATCATAAAATATTAACCGGGTTCTCCCGGGTATGGCGATGCCATATCTATGGACGTAAACTGGTGTTTGTGCATGCTGCAGGGCTCAGAAGGGAGGGAGCAGCATTTGGCTTTTGGGGCGCAGATGTAGCTTGGTAGTAGTTCTGTTTGGGGTTTTACTGGTGTTTCAGTTTATAATGTGGGGGCATATGTTATCTGTGCAGAGTACATCAGGGTAAATGTTATCTGTGCGGGGTACATCAGGGTATAATAAGAGGGTATAATAATGCAGTAAATAAATAATTATCCGCAGATATGTGTCGCACTGATAAATGGCGCCCAATCTTATCCGCTTTTGGACACTCTGCACATTTTGCATCGCCATATTCTGGGAGCCAGAACTGTTTTATTTTTTCTCCACCGGAGCGGTGTGAGGGTTTATTCTTTGCGGAACAATCTGTCGTTTTCATTGGTACCATTTTGGGGTACCAGAAATTTTTTTGATCACGTTTTATTCCATTTTTTGGCAAGCAAAGTGACCAAAAACCATCAATTCTGACAATGTTTTTTATTCTTTTATTCACGGCGTTCACCCTGGGCTATAAATTACAATTATATTTTATTCTGCGGGAAGGTACGATTACGGCGATACCAGATGTATATATTTTTTTTATGTTTTGCAGCGTTTGTGCAATAAAATCACTTATTTATAAAATTAATTATTTTTTGTGTCACCATATCCTGAGAGCGACAACTTTTTTATTTTTCAGTCAAAAACGCAGTGTAAGGGCTTGATTTTTTGCGGGACGGGTTGTAGTTTGTATTGGTACCATTTTGGCGTACATGCAACTTTTTGATCACTTTTTATTGTATATTTTGGGAGGGGTGATAACCAAAAAATTGTGATTCGGGCACTGGTTTTCGTTAATTTTTTTTTGCGGTGTTCACCGTGCAGGAAAAATAATATTACAGTTTTATAGTTGGGGTCGTTACGAACGCGGTGATACCAAATATGTGTTCTTTTTTTAACGTGTTAATTTTTTCCTATAATAAAAGACTTATTATAGGAAAAAAAGCTTTCTTTGTTTATGTCACTTCTAACTTTTATTTTTACACTTTTTAAAAACATTTTTAATATCTTTTTTTTACTTTTTTCACTTGTCCCACTAGGGGACACTTAGACTTGCAGCTCTGATCGCTGCTGGAACACATTACACTACACATGTAGTGTAATGTGTTCTGTCATTGTGACGTGACAGTCACACTAACAGGAAACATCGGAGGACCGGCCGGAGGCTGATCCTCCGAGGCTTCCGTACATGGCAACCCGGAGGTCATTGTCTGGCCTCTGGTTGCCGTGATAAGGATCGCCAGCCCCCGCAAATGCATGTGGGGGGCTGCCGATCCGCTGTAAACCTCTTCAATGTGGTGATCGCAATCGACCACCGCATCGAAGGGGTTAATTGTCGATTTCAGCGGCGACAGGCCGCTGATCGGCAACGGGGAGAGCAGGGCTGACACCCTGCACAGTTAACTGCCGCTGAGATGTAGTGCCGCGCGGCGGTTAACTGTCAAAGCACTGACGTTAGTGCACGTCAAGGTGCGCGAAGTGACTGCACACATTGACGTGCATTAACGTCAAGGTGCGGGAAGGGGTTAATGGTCTTTTGTCTGATTCTTTGTCTATTACAAATGGAACAAGACAGGGGTGTCCACTTTCGCCTCTGTTATATGTGTTAGTCATGGAACACCTGGCTGTGGCACTGCGGACTAACCTTAGCATTAAGGGCATATGTGTTGGTGCTCAGCATCACAAGTTAGCACTGTACGCTGATGATCTTCTAGTGTACCTTACGACTCCTATGATTTCTTTGCCATCTTTGACTGGGGAGTTTGAGCGATTTGGTCACTTGAGTAACTTCAAGGTCAATTATTCTAAATTGGAGGTGCTGAATGTATCTCTGGACGCCCCTCTAGCTGCTCATCTCGCTCGGGTTTTCCCGTTTAAGTGGGTAACTGCATCTTTAAAATATTTAGGGATATATATCCCCACACATTTGTCTGCTCTTCTCGGCCTCGGATTAGATATTCTATTCTCAGTAGGCCCAAGGTGGAGGGAGGTGCGGGCTTGCCGGACTTTAAGCGCTGCCATCATGCTGCGATCCTCATGAGGTTGGTGGATTGGTACCGTGCGGCTGCGGGTAAGCAATGGGTGCGAATCGTGAATAATATGTCCTCTCTTGCCTTGTCCTCTTTACCTTGGTTGTCTGGTGTACAGCGACCAACGTCCTCTCTGCCTTTCCTCACACGTCATTTTCTTGTGGTATGGGAGCGGATCATTGGTGCCCTGGACATTGCTCACCGTCCGGGTCCTTTGACTCCTCTGTTTGATAATCCTTCCTTCCCTCCGGCGGTGGGTGTGGACACATTCCTCTGTTGGGGGAGACAGGATGGCGGATATTTGGCTCAGACCCTTACACCTGACGGTGCAATTTTGTCGCTTGCTGCTGTTTCTGAGGCCTGCCCGGGGAGACGATCAATATGGTGGTACTATTTTGAGCTACGTTCCTATCTTTCTTCCATGGGTGACTGTCTTGTGTTGCTACAGGGTAAGACTCCTCTGGAACATTATCTGTCTTTGACTTCTGCTCCTTCTCATGTGCTGTCCTATTTACATGGGATCCTCCAACCTGGTTACTCCTCCTCTCAGTTAACATTCACCAGAGCTTGGGATGAGGAAATGGGGGTTCAATATTCTGAGGAGGAGTGGGGAACTTCTTTCTTCCTGGCTCATAAGTTACCGACTTCCTGTTTTGCTCAGGAGAAAAAGTATAAAATCCTTACCAGATGGTACCGCTGTCCTTCCTTTCTACATAGGATATTTCCTGATGTGTCTGCAGCTTGCTGGAGGTGTGGGGAGGCTCCTGGAACCATGTTGCACATTTGGTGGGATTGCCCCAAGCTCCGTCCCTTCTGGGAATTTTTTTTTAATCTTGGCAATAAGCTTTTTGGCACTGACGTTCCTACCTCGCCTTCTGTTGGATTGCTTTCCATGATTCCTGGATCACTCCCATACCTCAAAAACGGGATCTTTAGACATTTTCTGACTGCAGCTAGAACGGTAATTCCACGTCATTGGAAGTCTAGTACTGTGCCTTCTTTGGAGGAATGGGTAAAGGAGCTGAATGGGATTATGAGGATGGAGGAGCTGATGTCTGCTGATCGTGGTAAGTCCGAGATTTTTGTTCGAACTTGGTCAGTATGGTCCGGATTCCGGGGGGGTCCTGATCTGCCTCTTTGGTTGGATGGCCTCTATTGAACACTCATCTCGCCAAATTCTGTGTGCTTTTGTCCGTATGTGTTCCCCTTTGTTGTCTTGTGTTTATGTAACTTTGTGTTAGAATTTGCACTTAACCGTGTCATTACTAATCGTTTTTGGGACTGGTTTCCCTAAATATTGCACTACTTTTGCTGTGGTTATGGTATTGTTACTTACCATTAGATTTTATTATTTTACTTCCTATTCTTTTGATGTTTGGGAGGCTACCTCCTACAACTACTCATATGTTTCTGTAACATTTCTTACAGTTTGACTTTATTGTATTGCACTGCGTGCCAACTTTTGCAATTTTGTGTACTGTTTTATCTGCTCTGTTTATTTTCGAATAAAAAATTTTGATAACGAAAAAAACCAAGGGGTTCACAAGGTGAGAAGACTAGTTTACATTTTTTTTGTCAAGGTATTACTCTAGGGAGCGCTCCTGTTATCATCTTTTTCTCACAATGTATTTTCCTAAGGTACTGTATACATTTCACTCATTAATGCCGACATAGCCAAGTGAGAACACAACAAAGTAAGCCTGCACACCCAAATAGAGTACCAACCATCTACACATCATTCCAATAAAGGAGTTTTGCCTTTGCACAGTGCTCCAAGGGGAGCACAATACAACTTCAATACTGCAAATCCCTAACCTGAATGTCACATCTGCACCTTGGCTAGCTCCGATCCCTGCCATTAACCCCTTTGATGCAGCAATCGAAAGCGATTGCTGCATCTTAGCGGTTGCTAGCAGATCGCCAGCCCTGACAGGCAATCAGGACTGGCGACTGCTGCTATGGCAACAGGAGACACAATCGCCTCCTGCTCTGCCATTACGGAAGCCGATTAGGCCCTGCCGGGAGGCAAAGCCTAATCGGCTTGCTGTCAGTGAATAACTGACAGATCTAATACATTGCACTACGTAGGAAAAAAATAAAGCTGAGAGTTGGACCGTCAAGTCCCCTAGTGGGACTTGAGAAAAAGTGGAAAAAAAAGTGGAAAAAAAAGTGGAAAAAAAAGTGAAAAAAAAAGTTTGAAAACTTTGACCTACATATATTGGAATAAAAAGTGATCAAAAAGTTGCACGTATACAAAAATGGTACCTATAAAAACTATAAATTAGGTATCGCCAGAATCGTACGGACCCGCAGAATAAAGTTAACATGTAATTTATAATGCTTGGTAAACGCTGTATAAAAAAAACTAAAAAAACTATGCCAGAATTGAATTTTTTTGTTTACCTGGCCTCCCAAAAAATAGGATAAAAGGTGATCAAAAAGTTGCATGTTCCCCAAAATGGTACCAATAATAACTACAGCTCGTCCAGCAAAAAAAACAGCCCTCATATACCACTACGTCTATGAAAAAAATAAAATTAGTTAAGGCTCCAATAAGTCAGGAAATAAAAACATGCAGTTGTGCAGATCAGAGGGGAACATTTCATCTGTTTCAAGATACGATTTATCAGGGCCCTCAAATTAGGGAACCAGGAAGGGGAGGGCCCAAACATATCTGCTGGAAGCGAGGGTGCCCGTATTATACCAAACTGCAAAGGTGCGGAGTCTGGACCAAAAGGGGGATAAGAAATGACTCATCTATGGATCATTTTATTGTTTTTTTACCCCATTATCATGCCACCTGACTATGCCCTTGATGTACTCTGCCCAGATTACATGTACCCCCACATTATAAATGGAAACACCAGCAATAATCAAACAAATCTACTAACAAGCAAAATCTGCTCTCCAAAAGCCAAATGGCGCTCCCTCCGCTCTGAACCCTGCAATGTGCCCAAACAGCAGTTTACTTCCACATATATGGCATCTTCATACCCGGGAGAACCCTTTTAACAATTTTTGGGGTGTGTGTGGCAGAAACTGGGCATGACATATTTGTTACTGAAATGGCATATCTAGGGAATCATTTATGGATAAGACCTGTGGGGTGAAAATGCCTTGAGGGGTGTAGTTTCCAAATGGGGTCACTTCTCAGGGCTTTCTTTTTATTATTTCACATCTGGGCCTCTGCAGTTGTGAACCAATACTTTGTAAATCGCCAAATTAGGCCTCAATTTTACATGGTACACTTTCACTCCTGAGCCTGGTCGAATGTCCAGGCAAAAGATTAGTGCCCCATGTAGGGTGTTTCTAAATCCGGGAAACACTGCATAATAATTAGAGGGCTGTCTTGTTATGATGACAAGCTGGGCACAACATATTGGCATATCTATGGAAAAAAATCCCATTTTCACTCTACAACATCGAGTGCACACTAAATTCTACAAAACACCTACATAGTTAAAATGCTTACTAAAATGCATTGAGGGGTGTAGTTTCCAAAATTGAGTCACTTCCGGGGGGTTTCCACTGTTTTGGGCCCACAGGCGCCCAGAAACCAATCCAGCAACATTTGCACTCCAAATGGCGCTCTTTCCCTTCTGAGCCCTGCCGTGTGTCCAAACAGCAGTTTATGACCACATATGGGGTATTGCCGTACTTGAACGAAATTGCTTTACAAATGTTGGGTTCTTTTTTTCCTTTATTTGTTGGGAAAATGAAACATTTTGCGCTAAAGCTATGTCTTAGTGAAGAAAAAGGATTGTTTTTATTTTCACTGCCCAATTCTAATAAATTCTATGAAACATCTGTGCTGTCAAAATGCTTACTACACCCCTAGATTAATTCCTCAAGAGGTGTAGTTTCCTTAATGAAGTCAATTTTTGGGCGTCTTCATTGTTTTGTCCCCTCAGGGGCTTCACAAATGTGACATTGCCTCTGCAAACCATTCCTGCTAAATGTCATCTCCAAAATCCAAATAGCGCTCTTTCCCTTCTAAGCCCTGCCGTGTGTCCAGACAGCCGCTTATTACCACATGTGGGGTATTGTTTTACTCGGGAGAAATTGCTTTGCAAATTTTGTGGTTCTTTTTCTCCTTCAGTCCTTGTGGAAATGAGAAAAAATTAGCTAAACCTACATTTTCTTTGAAAAAAATGTAGATTTTTATTTTCAGGGCCTACTTCCAATAATATCTGCAAAAAAACTGTGGGGTCAAAACGCTCATTATACTCCTAGATAATTTCCTCAATGGGGGTAGTCTCCAAAATGGGGTCACTTGTGGGGGGGGGGGGTTTCCACTGTTTTGTCCCCTCAGGGGCTTTGTAAATGCAACATGGCCTCCGCAAACCATTCCTGCTAAATGTGAACTCCAAAAGCCAAATGGCGCTCCATCCCTTCTAAGCCCTGCCGTGTGTCCAAACATCTGTTTATTACCACATGTGGGGTACTGTTTTACTCGGGAGAAATTGCTTTACAAATTTTGTGCTGCTTTTTTTTCCTTCAGTCCTTGTGGAAATGAGAAAAAATTAGCTAAACCTACATTTTCAGGGCCTAATTCCAATAATTTCTGCAAAAAACCTGTGGGGTCAAAATGCTCACTATACCCCTAGATAATTTCCTCAATGGGGGTAGTTTCCAAAATGGGGTTACTTGTGGGGGGTTTCCACTCTTTTGTCCCCTCAGGGGCTTTGTAAATGTGACATGGCCTCCGCAAACCATGACTAGCCTAAGTGGAGTCATGTGCTGATTAACCATTTTACCTTTATTCCACTTCTTTCGCCCCCTTCCCAATAAAGACACGTGACAACCGAGGTTGGATGTGAAATGGCCCCAGCAGCCATTTATTTATTTAACATAAATTAAATGCAATTTAATCCGAAACATTCGGATAACTCTTTTAGGAATTCGACCAGAGAATTCCTACTATAATTCACATGACCCAACGTGGGTCAATTAACACTAAACAGAGCAGGGGAAGTCCTTGAAGCCATTTTTTCTGATTTCCTTTAAATTAGCCATCTGCAAACCACCACCAACTATTTACCTCCAGCCGTAAACCAGCTCGGAAGCACCGCTCACCCCTGCAGATAGCTCCAACCACCAGAAGACCACTTCAAAGGGATAACACCCTATGAAGTCTTCAAATGATCTACCATTTTGGGGGACGCATACCCCCGATGCGACCCCCCCACCATTTTGTACTGACCAACCTCAAGGACTCCCCCCGCCAGCTGCCATGACACCCGGACCTGCTTAAAAGAAATAAAACAAACACAAGTTACATAAGCATACTTCAAAACACGAAAACAGATAAACCCACACCCTGATCTCATAACCGGACCTAATTCAGGGCGGGTGGGTGGGAACTAATTTTTCTTGTTTCTCCTCCCGCTGCTTCCGGCTCAATGCCGAAAACAGCGGGAGGAACAGTTACCACACCCCGGCTCCTGCCCACTCCCCCTCCTACTTCACCCACCTGTCTTCCTATTGGTTGAACCCTCCCTCCTACGGCAGTCATGGAGGCTTCCCGTTAAGCCCTCCGTGCTGCCGTCCAGCCTCTGCTTGACTAGCCTAAGTAGAGTCATGTGCTGATTAACCATTTTACCTTTATTCCCCTTCTTTCGCCCCCTTCCCAATAAAGACACGTGACAACCGAGGTTGGATGTGAAATGGCTACAGCAGCCGTTTATTTATTTAACATAAATTAAATGCAATTTAATCCGAAACATTCGGATAACTCTTTTAGGAATTCGACCAGAGAATTCCTACTATAATTCACATGACCCAACGTGGGTCAATTAACACTAAACAGAGCAGGGAAAGTCCTTGAAGCCATTTTTTCCGATTTCCTTTAAATTAGCCATCTGAAAACCACCACCAACTATTTACCTCCAGCCGTAAACCAGCTCGGAAGCACCGCTCACCCCTGCAGATGGCTCCAACCTCCAGAAGACCACTTCAAAGAGATAACACCCTATGAAGTCTTCAAATGATGTACCATTTTGGGGGACGCATACCCCCGATGCGACCCCCCCACCATTTTGTACTGACCAACCTCAAGGACTCCCCCCGCCACAGCGAAACAGGCCTTGACCACCTCAAGCCTGTGAGTCCCTCCAAACCACCACCGCCCTCTCAATTCCTTCTGCTAAAGCCAGGCTCCACATATCAATTCCAACCTCGGTCAAATGTACCCCATCACTTCTCCAATAATTACCGACCCCTGAGTCCAAATCCTTGTGACGAACACAAATGACCCCATGCTTAGCAACAAAACGTGACACCGCGTAGTTTACCATAATGCAGGCTTTGTTAACCCTTTCGACCGATCTTGCCAAACGCCAAAACTTCCTCGGAACGATGTCCGACCAAACAATCACCAGTTGAGGATAAGATACCCATAAACTCAATAGATCGTGTTTAATATCCCGCACTAACTCGCGAAACGGGCGCACCCCCAGATCATTCCCCCCCACATGTAACACCAGAAACTCCGGAACCCTGTCTAACTGAGAGTATGTCTGAAACTCAGCAAGTACCCGGCTCCACAACATACCTCGGAAGCCCAGCCAGTGTACAACCGCATCGTGCCGCGGAATGCGAAGCTGGCGGCCATCTGGGCGAACGTGAGCCCGCAATGCCCCCCAGTGCACAAAAGAATGTCCTAAAATCCACACTAAGCAAGGTTGATGATCTGAAAAGAGAAACAAAACCGCACATGTCAAACAATCAAAACACCTGACCGACTCACAACAAATGAGGGTGCACATAAGTCCGAAACCTATTGGACTCCCACCGGCCTATGCGCCGCACACCCTCGTCATCCAGCCCCCACCGCCCCGCTTCAGTAGCAGCGCCAATCCTGAACGAGTGAGACGAGTAATACCCCTGCCCTACGCCAACCGCAGTCAAGCATTTTTTAAACACTGCACCAAATTGATACCTGGACAAAAACGAGCCATTATTATGACGGAGCAATGGCGCCTCAGGCCCCCCAACCAGTGGCTTAAAAACCGCCATACAAGCGACTGGACACATTGCCGACCCTGGGAGGGCAAACAACACTATCCGCTTACCCCGACCTGCTTGATCAGTCTTGGACCGCTGCAAAAACAACTCAAATCTATCCTCATATAGACCCACATCAGCCTGTCACAATCCCCCAGCTCTAGCCGCACTAGGAGAAACCAACTCCCCAATTCTGAGTGCTCCGAAAAACGCGAGGGAAAAAGCCAACCGGAACAAAACTACCTCATCAGGCAAATTACAAACAGCCCCCAGCGATGCACCCAACGACCCAAGCAGGGAAAAAGAAACGGGTCACCTCTGATCTGCTACCGCCCTACCCCAACGCAGACCTTTTAAAGCTTGCCGTACTAAAAAATGTTTGGTCACATCCTGGAAACCCCGTAATTTGAATCCAAACGCCAAACCAGCAACAAAACGATTCACTTTTGCCGGGGAAAACCCCGCCTCCCCAGCATCCCCCAACCAGTACAATAACGCCACCAACCTGTCTTGCGCCGTGCTGACGTTACCCAACACTCTTACCCACTCCTCCCACTGCTGCCAACACGCCGAATAAGCGCTCCACGTCGAGCTAGCCAATAACCTTTCAATCAACCGTTCCACGGGACCGAAATCAGACCCCAGAGATGTTCCGGGCAAGCCAAACCGACCAGCTCCGCTCCCGGTGCCATTTGCCGAAAACGATCCCACTGCGAGCGAGAAAGAGCATCAGCAATACCATTGTCCTCCTGCATACGCGCCAAAACCACCAGACCCTGCCGCGTCAGTAAACAGTTCCAACTCTCCCATCTCCTGTACCTGCGACATCCACAATGATCTACCATTATACTGCCCAAGGAACTCATCCCAGACCCGCAGGTCCGCCCTGTGATCCCCACCAATCCTCACAAAATAATGGGGCGCCCGAATCCCCGCCGTCGCTGACGCCAACCTCCTGCTAAAAACTCTACCCATTGGCATAATTCGATAGGCAAAGTTCAACTTTCCAAGCAGCGACTGAAGATCGCGCAACGTGATCTTCTTCAATTGACAAGCCCGCCTGACCTCCTGTCGCAATGGCAATAATTTATCCTCAGGCAGCCTGCACTCCATTGCCACCGAATCAATTTGGATCCCCAAAAAACAGATGGTAGATACCGGGCCCTCTGTCTTTCCAGGCGCCAAAGGGAATCCGAAATCCGTCGCAACCTTCTGCAAGGAATACAATAAATTCCCGCAAACCGGGGACCCGCTAGGGCCTACGCACAAAAAATCATCAAGATAATGTATTAAGGAATCGACCCCGGCCACACCCTTCGTCACCCACTCCACGAAGCTACTAAACGCCTGGAAGTATGCGCAAGAAAGGGAGCACCCCATTGGAAGACACCTATCAACATAAAACCCCCCGTTCCAGAAGCAACCCAACAGCCGTTGGCTATCTGGATGTACCGGCAGCAAGCGAAAGGCCGACTCAATGTCAGTTTTTGCCAACAACGCACCGGGCCCCGCCTCCCGCACTAACGCCACCGCTTTGTCAAACTAAGTGTAAATAACCGAACATAACTCGTGATCTATCCCATCGTTCACCGACGCTCCCCTGGGAAACGACAAATGCTGTATCAACCGGAATTTGTGAGGCTCCCGCTTTGGCACAACTCCCAAGGGTGATACCACTAGATTCTCAATCGGCGGCTCATCAAAAGGACCGGACATCCGACCCAAAGACACCTCTTTCAAAAGCTTTTCTGAAACGACCGCCGAGTGCAGATAAGCTGACTTAAGGTTGCGCCGTGTCACCGGAACCTCATATGGAGGAGGGGGATAACAAAACCAAACAAAACCCCCTCGTAAATTAACGTGGCCGCAACCCTATCCGGATATTCACTTAGATACGGGGGCATCCTTTCCACCCTCACCGGCGACCGCCCCTTGACCAACTGAAGCGGACTGAGGGCCTGACCGCCTACCCTTCCGCATACATTTTGAGGCCCCGTGTGAGGAGCCATTGCACTCCGAACAGACATGCTTAAATTTACAGGTGGCCCCGAACTTACACTGGCCATCGTTGAATTGCCAGCAGAACCCCAGTTTTGACCCGGAACCTTGCCCGTATTGACTAGACTGGCACCCTTGGCCAACACTCCCGGGAAAGGACTGCTTAGCCTGCGCCGTAACCCGCAACCACAACGCAATATCCTTTTGATCCCACCGGATCGCCGTCGGGACCGCCTTCCGCTGGCGAAATTGCTCATCATACCGCAACCACGCCTGGCCCCTGTACGCCCGATAGGCCTCCCCGATGGCATCAAAGTAACAAAACAACGCCGAGCAATTTTCCGGCGCCTTTTCCCCGATCACACTTGCCAAAATAGCGAAAGCTTGCGACCAGTTGGCGAACGTCTGCGGGATAAGCCTATACCGCCGGCGTTCTTCTTCCTCTTTCTTACTCTCGTCCCGCTTGCCCTTATCCAAATTGAACTTTGCAAGCGGCAGAAGAGAAAATATCTCCACGTATTCATCCTTCCAAATCCGTTTGCGTACCTCTTGCTTCAGGTGAGCCCCTAACGGGCCCTCGAAACAGACGTAAACCTCGCCCCGAGCGCGATCATCAAGCCGAATCCTATCCCCATCCTTCAGCGCCTCGGTTTGGACCGACACTGCTACCGCTTCCTTTGCCACCCCCGGGACCTCCCCGACCATGGGCCCTTCCCATACCAACACAGGAGACCCAGCCGGCGCTACCGGCGCCGCTGTCCTATTTAAGCGCCCGACTAGCTTGCGCAAACAACCCACTAAATCTGTTAAACCATCGCGCCCGGCAACGCCACTACCGACAGCCGCTACCCCGCTCGCTGAACCACCCCCAACACCCGACATGAAAATTGCTGGATACGGTAACGTAGGAGTTACACACTCACCAGGCTGCCCAGGCGCTGTATTCCCGCCAGCCGGAAAATCCTGACCGCGATGCGACTCATCCAGCTCTCAATCTTCCAAATCCTCTCTCGCCGCCGACTGGTACTCGCACCGACATCTACGACACGGGGATCCCGGCACGCTGACCGATGGGCCGGCAACCTGCCGCCCGACCGCAGGGACCCAGACTTCCGACCGGACCTGTTGCCTCGTCGTCTTCGCTGATCTTGGCGTCCTCACCGATGCTCTCGAGGAAGCCTGCCCCCTGGCCAGAACATCACCATGCGGGGCGGCCGTCTACTGCCCTCCGAACACAGCAGCTGAAGGCGGGGGTGTGACATGGAGCCCGGCCTGCGACTCCTTGGTAACCGCCGAGCCCCGTCGCGGCTGGGGATTCCTGCCAGGACGCAGGCCCTGGGAGGAAGCGCCCGTCCCAGCAGCCTGGCCTGCAGCGTCCCTTGAAGGGCTCCCCCTGCGACGCCGGGCCCGCGGGGCCATGTCTGGACTAAGGCGCTCTGGTGGGCGAGTTCTACGGGAGCGGCGGGGTGACCTAGCCTGAGCAGCCGCCGCTCCCCCCGAAGCCCTCTGCTTTATTACAGCAGGGGCAGACATCAACAGCTCTCCCCCCACCGCTGTATCCCCATCGTCTAAGAGGGGAGCGGGGGAGGGGAGCGCATCAGCGCGGGCTGCCGACCCATGCGCTGATGAGCAATGACGTCCGCCGGTGCTGTTCTCGCGCCTCCTATTAAATAACGCTATATTGTAATAGTTCAGACTTTTACGCATGCAGCAATACCAATTTTGTTAACTTTTTTTATTTTTTACATTACTTTAGGGGGAAAATGGGAAAAGGTTTTTTTAACTATTTGTTTTTAATTTTTTTCACTACTAAAAACTTTTTTGCACTTTTTTTACACACTTTATTAGCCTCCCTAGGGGATTTGAACCGGCGATCATACTAACGTATTGCAGTATATTGTCATTTTTACAGGCTTAAGTTAAGTGAAGGCAGCTCTGGGTGCCATCATTAGGCCCATTAGCTGCCATTACAATCATTGTCACCCCCTGATCTAACTGGGGGGGTGATGAAATGTGAGAGGGGGCCGCCCCCCTTTTTTCAATGCCTCAGATGCTCGCGATCGACCGCAGCATTTGAGGGGTTAAACAGCTAGGAACAGCACGATCACTGCTCCCGACTGTTAGTCCCGGGTGTCCACTGTAAAACACAGCCGACGCACGCAGCATATGGAGCGTACTCTAAACATCACCACCCGCACCCGGATGTAATAGCACGTCACGGTGCACAAAGGGGTTAATGTTCTCTTTTACGCAAAAATAATAATTGCAAGAAATTGGATGGCTGGTAAATCCCCAATTGTTATGGATTGGTTGAAGTTGGTTAAGACAATTAAAGAATATGAGAAAATAAGAGCAGACAAGAAAAATTGTATAAAAAAGTGGGAGGAAATATTGGGGATATGGAATTGATTGGTGTTCTATAGGAAGGTATAATTATTATTTTATCATAAGAAGGTTATAATATTATGGTACTTAATGATCTTTGGGGTGGGAGGGGGATGGGATTGGGGAGCTATATGTTGCCTGATGTAAATTGTGCAGATAAATTGTTGAGCATTATGATATTTATAATCACTGGATATTGAAATGTTGTAATGTTTGTATTACTGAAATTCAATAAAGATATGTGAAAAAAAACATTTGATGTGTGTTAGAATGTAAGGTAAGTGTGAGGTCATCAGTGATGTCATAATTCACCTTCTCTATAAAAGCTGCAGATCAGTCACATTCCGTTGAGCCGCTATAGACCAATAGTTTCTTGCTTTTTGGTACGTCGCTCTCACTTGACTTTTTCTTGAGTCCTGTGACTTCTAGAAATCTTGCTTTATCCAGAAGCTTCAGATCCACGATTCAGAGGTAAGAGGAGAACATGTAGAATGTTTCTTGTGAAGTAATGCAGCGAGTTCCATGTGCTGCCCCTGTAAGAATGTTTCTCTTTCACCCTCTTACTGGGTTAGATTCTAAGGTCAGGCGCAATAAATGAAATACAAGATTGAGTGTATGAAAATGTATATTGTATAAAGAGTGAAACTTTACAGAGACACTTTTTCCTTATCATCAACAATTACATGACAGGTTATAGTTACCATCCATGGTCTCCCCACACTCCAGGAAGTCTCCTTTCCAGTATGTCCCTCCTCAAGTGGCCTCCCAAGTGGCTGCCCTCATGTCATGCTTGGGTCTTTTATGCCCCCTTGTCTGCCCCTCTTAGAGACAAATAGTGTGACCTTCCTGATAAAAAGAACTTCCCCCCTCATGTAACATGCGGATATAGAATACTGGTGCCACTTATCAACCACCTTTAGCATTTATGACATCCTGAGTTTGTCAATGGGTAAGACTGGGTTCACACTACTGGTTAGCACCTGTAAGAGATACCTGTGAACCTCGGGGTCATTTATTGTGAGAATCAGGGTAAACAATAGGAATCTTGCAAACTGATGAGACACATTTCATTAAGAAACGCAACTATACCCATGATCCTCCATCTTTGATTTACCCAAATAAAATATCCTATATAATATTACATATAATCTTATATGTGGCTTTCATTTTCTGAAACCTTTAAATTCTTACACCACCAGAGGGCGCAGTGTAGAGGAGTGCCGCTGTCTCCTCTGGCTGCACTGTCCTGTCTCTGCCTTGGGAGGGCGCTCTTCATGCAGTTATCACATGTTTATTGGGGAGGGGGCTGATAATTGAGGACAGAGAAGTCTAGAATCTATTTTCTTTTTGGAAGATGATTTAGAAACAAGTAACCACACAATGATTTCTCGCCTCAGCAGATTTGTGGATATGAAGATCATGAATAGAAAACATCAGACATTCTGTGTGGACACAAATCAAGAGCTCAGAAATGCTTTGGACACCTGGGATTTGGTGGAAGAAGACGTCTTAGGAGCCTGTGTCCCTTATTTCATCCAGGAGAAGGTGGCTGAAGATCTCTTCACTTATACGGATGTGTTTCAGAAAGCCATTCTGAGTAGCCTGTTACCATCTCAATACAACGCCGCCATGTGCCGCTTCTTCATCAGAGTCATTCAGTACAGAAGAGACGCGGCACACTACCTGAAGGAATATATAATCAATGTGCTATGTGAGCACTTGAAGGTGGAGTACATGAAGGGACAATACTATTCCTACGCCATGACTAAGAAGGTTATTGTCTGGCTGAGCATCCTCCATCTTGAAGCGGTGGTCGGGGAACTGAGATACAACATCGTTTATGAGGATTTCAATGCTGCCATTGTCGACACTTTGACAGAAGTGACATCTCTGTGTGCTACAGTCATCATGCCACACATCTTGGACATGCTGCCAGTGCTGGGCCAAGTGGTCAAAAATGCTCCTGACCAACTATCTAAGGAGACGTTGTGCTATGCTATGACGTTTATGCGGCAGCATCCAAGAATATATTGTGAAGGGTGGCAGCTGCAAAGTGCAACTTATGAAGGCCATAAGCAACATGAAGGCCAACATTTCCACCTGGTTGCCTGATGTCCATGCTGAGCTTCAAGACTCCACCAAAGTTGCCCTGGAATTCTTTACTGTACCCGAATCATCGGAAAACCAGCCGACCGAGCCAGGCAATGACGAGTTACAGACCCTTCCTCACGCCGAGCTCCTAGAAAAGTACAGGGAGCAATTTGCTGCGGAGAATAAGGAACTGGAAGATACAGAGAAGCAGCGTATTGGGATGAACATGCTTGTGACATCTCTGGTATCTGGCAGGAAAATAACAAAAGATTTCCTTCAGTTTCTGCTCAATGCCCTGAAGAATGCGGACCCAAAGGCCAAAATGACAGCAGCTATGTTCTTCAATGAGGCTTTGAAGCATCCAAGACTTATAAGGGTATGTTCACACGCTGAGAGGCAGTTACGTGTGAAAAGCCAGACTGTTAACAGCTGCCTCGTTTCACACGTAAAAGCTCCTCCTCGTAATTTACGAGGCGTCTGAGACGCTCGTAAACCTTGAGCCGTGCTTCATTGATTTCAATGAAGAACGGCTCAAATTACGTGGCAAAGAAGTGCCCTGCACTTCTTTGCCGAGGCAGTAATTTTACGCGTCGTAGTTTGACAGCTGTCAAACGACGACTCGTAAATAACAGGTCGTCTGCACAGTACGTCGGCAAACCCATTCAAATGAATGGGCAGATGTTTGCCGACGTATTGTAGCCATATTTTCAGACGTAAAACGAGGCATAATACGCCTCGTATACGTCTGAAATTTGGCCGTGTGAACATACCCTAAAGCAGAAATACCAAGAGTGCGCAATCCAACATCTGCTGAAGATCATAGAAGAGGACGATAACATCTTGTGCAGCATCGCCATGGAGGCACTGGGGAATGCCACCACCGGAGCTACAAGACTGGTGGAGAGCTACAAGAATAAGATCATTGCCCACATGGAGTTTAGACTATCAAAAACCAGCAGCATCAAGATCATCATGGCGGCACTGAGGGCGCTGTCCTCCATTATCAGACGCCTGAAGCTTTCTGTCCTCAGTAGACAATTCATTAAAATATCCCGGGAGCATATGGACTATCCGGATGGAGAAGTCCAGATTGCGGCCATAAACCTGTTAAGGGATCTGACAGAGAGCTGCCGCCTTCTGCTATTTGGATATTTTACAGACAAAGTCAGGAGCTGTATACCAACTTTACTCCTGAAATTACATAGTGACAACCAGGAGATAGTAGCAGCCAGTACTTCATCTCTGCAGAGCTGCCTCTCCTACATCAAAGGAGCCAACATTCGGGGATTTTTCCGGACGGAAATCTCTCCAAACATCAATGACCTGAAATCCATCTACAGCTGTCTGGCTCATAACCACCCAAAATTGATGAAGACCATGCTCCTCCAGATCCCAAGCGGTCTGGTCAACTCAGAGGACAAGGAGGCTGTAGTCAGACATGTTGAATTTCTTAAAGATGCCATCAACCATGATGTCATGTAAGACCTGGACTTATATAGTCTCAGCCTAGCTCTGGCCACACTGCACTGCGAAGGCTTCTCATGTAATATCAGAAAAGCCAATGAAAGGGCCGTCTCCATTCTGGCCACCAAGTGGTTTTACATCGGCAGTGCCAACAAATAAAATGCATTTATCAGGGATGAACCGCTGAGGACAGAGACATCAAGGTTGTAGATCACTTCCCCATGTACTATCCAATGGTTGTGAACATCAATATCAGCTGTCAAGACTTGAACATCAATATTAACATCTAGGGGGCAGAGCTAGCAGTCTGACTTGCGAACGAGCCTCAGGCCTACATCGAGGAGTGTGAACAAGGTGCAGACTCACCGGCCGGTGGAGTCCAGCGATGCCAGTTATCCGTCAACATTAGATGACCAAGGACTTAGCTGGCGAGACAGACTATACAGTCAGTGTATGGGCAGCATGGTGGTGCAGTTTGGGGAATATGCCCGTCATCAGATCATAGAGACGGTGTATAATAACAACTCCACATATAATATACAGATGTAATGACACGTCAAAAAATAAAAGTCTACTCTGTTTTATATTGAAATTAATGGGTGTGCAGCCTGCAAGTGACTGAAGCTAATAAAAAGTATAGAGCACTCATTGTTTTTTATTGTAGACTAGATACTTGAATTTTTTACACTGAGATTCATATCGTAAAAGGTTTTTAAGCGGGTCACAAATGGTACAAAAGGTACACAAGAATAGAGGCCGAGCTGCAGTTCTGCTGAACGGCCGCTATGCAGTGGTCGGAACCATCTGCTTCCGGCAGTGTTGTCCAGTGCCCGGAGGCAGCTGGACTGGCAGATCGGTGCGGGGTCTCGTGTAGTAACGATTGTTTTCCCCATACATTACTGGTGATTGCTCCTTGTGATACGCTGTATCGTCGATTGGCGCTGGTTTTAATGGTCAGTATCGGGACATCTAAAATGACCTTTATTTCCTCAGACACCACCATAATTAGGCATTGGAACCAACCCTTCCACCTTAGCGGGTAAAGATTAACCATCTAAAAGGTTCACTATATACACATAAGGGCTAAAGGTGAAAACACAGAGGTGCTCACCATATATCCAGCGTATAACTGTGTCCTCCAAATCTTAGGAGTGCATGGAGCAGGAGTTGTTCTAGATAACCCAGACACGTTCATACCATTTTAGACAATGAATCGACATATCGCAAACTTGTGGCGAAACCAAGCACCACATGTAAAGAACCTTTAAAAAATCTGCTAGAAGAAGGAATTGAATTAGAAGTATTAGCCAAGAAACAGGCTGAATACTTACTGATATAATTCCCTATTGTTCCCATATTCCATGGGATGCCAAAAATCCATAACTTTTCATGGTCTTGAAACTTGGGTTATCTGTGACATAGTTGGCTAGTACTCCTGCAAACGCAGAAAACACCCCACTGGGCACGATTCCCCCTCATGAATTTTAGTCAAACAAATCTCAAAACCTTTTCCCTTCCTGTCAGTTTTGGAATGATACAACATTATTCTCAACACACCATCCCGAAAAACCACATCGGTTAAATGAATACCGCCCTGCCCCCTTTTTGAGGGACTAGCCAATTCGCCAACCCGAAAAGCATCATAGAAAGCCCAAGAAAAAGCCAATTGAAACAACAACCTGTTAAGGATCTGCCAGGCACAGCTTCTGTATCCACGCCCATAGGTAATCAGTCTGCACCTGCTTCTATGTCTGTGAGACTGGCCACAGCCTGGCCAGACGGAGCTAGCTCCCACCCTCTGTCTATTTATACCTGCCTTTCCTGTTCCTCCTTGCTTGTGATTCTTCTCATTTTGTTTCCTGGCCCTGCTGCAGCTTCTTGCACCATTTGACCCTGCTTCATATTGACCCTGGCTTACTGACTACTCTCCTGCTGTGCGTTTGGTACCTCGTACACTCCTGGTTTGACTCGGCTTGTTCACTACTCTCCTGCTCTGCGTTTGGTACCTCGTACACTCCTGGTTTGACTTGGCTCGTTCACCACTCTTGTTGCTCACGGTTTTGCCGTGGGCAACTGCCCCTTTTCCCTTGCTTCTGTGTACCCTTGTCTGTTTGTCTGTCGTGCACTTATTGAGCGTAGGGACCGTCAGTCGCCCAGTTGTACCCCGTCGCCTAGGGCGGGTCGTTGCAAGTAGGCAGGGACTGAGTGGCGGGTAGATTAGGGCTCACTTGTCTGTTTCCTTACCCCCATCATTACACAACCTCTCATAATCTGAATGGGATATCCTGCGCAACTGAGAAAAAAGTCCCTCCAACATTGCAAAAGACACCGGCCTACGCTTATCCTTCCCGTCATGTCCTTTCTGAAAACCCTGCAGAGCACGCCGTGTCAAATAAATGCTTAGTAACATCCATACAACCAATTAACTTAAAGGAAAGTGCCGCTACTGACTTAACAACAGAGGAAACTGAAGACCCACTCTCCATAAGAGATAACAAAAACAAAACATCCCCCTAAGGCACTAAACGGACTCCCTTGACTACACCACAAATCCTCCAGCCGGAACCATCTCACCCTGATCTTGTTATAAGCATCCGACGTAGCAGGGGCCAGCGAACATTTCGCCCACCATATCAGACGAGCGACACCACCCTCCAAAGGTGTTCGGGGCAAGAAGCCGGATCCCTCTCCGCCTCTGGAGCTAGCCGACGGAAATGATGCCACTGCAACCGAGATAAAGCATCCGCAATGTCATTGGAAACACCGGGAACATGATGAGCCCTAAATAGAATGTTCCACCTCAAGCACAGTAGGACCAACTGGCGTAACACTGTGATCACCGGGGGGGAATTGGCAGACAAACTATTAATAGCGCACACGACTGCCATGTTATCACAGTGAAAAACCACTGACCGATAGGACAAAAGGTGTCCCCAAATTTCCACCGCAACTAGAATGGGAAACAACTCCAGAAAACAAAGGTTACCTGTCAAACCACACTCCCTCCACCCTAGTGGCCAAGTACGAACACACCATTTCCCCTGAAAGTACGCTCAGAAGAGGCTGGACGCAGCTGCAGGCTTGAGGGAAGCCGACATGACCGTCCTGGTAGGGAAAGGGTTAATGTTAAGAGGTGAGGGAAAGGTGAAGAAGCTGAAGGAGGGACGGGGAGGAGCTAGGGGGGACGGGGGGGCCGTTACTGCGCTTCCCGCTGTTTCTCGGCATTGAGCCGGAAGCAGCGGGAGGAGTAGTACACAAGAAGCAAAGCTCCCCGTTGCCCGGCTTTTTAGTATGGCAGAGGCCCTGATTTTAGAGCGGCTGCGTGCCGCTGCTGTGCACCACGGTCCCGGATGGCTGGAGGAGACCGTGGCTGCATTAACGCGGATCCCGGACGCCGTTTCGCCACGTCGGGCACGGCGTTCGGGGTCTGTTGTAAGGGACAGGCTCCCCTCCCCCGGCCCCCCTACGAGCATGGCTATGGCGGCGGGGGGGGAGTCGGCAACAACCGCTCCTGCGCTGGGCAGGCAGAGAGCGGTAGCAGGGGTGACGGCGATGCAGGCTGTGTCGACCCGTCCCTCTCGGCGGTCCCGACCTCCAGAGCGCCTGAGTCCGGAGGTAGTCCCGCGGACACGGCGTCGCAGAGGGAGCCCGATCCCGGACGCTGCAGGCCAGGCAGCTGGGAGGACCGCCCCTTCCCAGGCCCTGCGTCCTGGCAGGAATCCCAGGCCGCGACGGGGTCCGGCGGTAAGCAGGGAGTCGCAGGCCGGGCTCCCTGTCACCCCTCCCCCATCAGATGGAAGATGTCAAGAGCAAGGTACGGCCGCCCCGCATGGTGATGTTCCGGCCAGGGGGCAGGCTTCGTCAGGATCGTCTAGACGGACGACTAGATCTGCAGCGACGTCGAGGCAACAGGTCCGGTCGGAAGTCTGGGTCCCGGCGGTCGGGCGGCAGGTTGCCGGCCCATCGGTCAGCGCGTCCTCATCCCCTTTCCGAAGAGGTCGTTGGGAGGGACAGTCGTCGGCGAGAGAAGAACTGGAGGAAGGTGAACTGGACGTTTATCGTCGAGGTCAGGATGGTCCGGCTGACGGGAACACAGCGCCTGTGCAGCCCGGTGAGTGTATAACTCCTTTATTGTCTTATCCAGCGATTTTTATGTCGGGTGTCGGCGGGGGGGCTGCTAGCATAGCATCGGGGGCCGGTAGTGGCGCGGGCGGACGCGACGGAGCGGGTTTGGCAGATGTAGTGGGTTGCTTACGGGAGCTGGTGGGGCGCCTGGATAGGGCCGCGGCGCCGGTAGTAACGGAAGTGTCCCCTTCGGTAGTTTGGGAAGGCCCCAGGGAAGTGGGATCGTTGCAGGCGCGTCCTGTGGTGGCGGTTAGAGAGGCGGTCGCGGTGTCGGTGCAGACTGAGGCACAGAAGGACGGCGATCGAGTGCGCATGGACGATCGTGCTCGGGGGGAGGTGTATGTTTGTTTTGAGGGTCCGTTGGGGGCGCATTTAAAGCAGGAGGTGCGTGATCGGATCTGGAAAGATGAATATGTTGAAATTTTTTCTCTCTTGCCGCTGGCTAAATTCAATTTGGATAAGAGCAAGCGGGATGAGAGTAAAAAGGACGAGGAGGAACGGCGGCGGTATAGGCTTATCCCGCAGACGTTCGTTAATTGGTCGCAGGCGTTCGCCATATTGGCTAGTGTGATAGGGGAAAAGGCGCCGGAAAATTGTTCGGCGTTATTTTGTTATTTTGATGCTATTGGGGAGGCTCATAGGGCGTATGGGGGTCAGGCGTGGCTGCGATATGATGAGCAATTCCGTCAGCGGAAGGCGGTTCGGCCGGCGATTCGGTGGGACCAGAAGGATATTGCTCTCTGGTTACGGGTTACGGTTCCGGTTAGGCAGCCCTTTCCCGGGAGCGGTGGCCAGGGAGGCCAGACTAGTCAGAGTGGACCAAGCGGCGGGGGAAAGGCGGGGTTTTGCTGGCAATTCAATGAAGGCCAGTGTAAGTTCGGGGCCACGTGCAAGTTCAAGCACGTGTGCTCCGAGTGTAATGGTGCATCACACGGGGCGGCAAAATGTCTGCGAAAAAAGAGGTCCGGGAACCAGCACGGGGCTGGTCAAGGGGGTGTCGCCGGTGAGGGTGGAAAGGATGGCCCCTTATCTAAATGAGTATCCGGATAGGGCGGCGGCTAAGTTGCTTTATGAAGGGTTTAGTGTTGGTTTTGTTATTCCTCCGCCTCCTTATGAGGTTCCGGTTACGCGGAGAAATTTAAAATCGGCTTACGTGCATGCGGAAGTCGTGTCGGAAAAGTTGTTAAAAGAAGTTTCGTTGGGGCGCATGTCGGGGCCATTTGTGGAGTCGCCGGTGAAAGATTTAGTTGTGTCCCCTTTGGGTATTGTCCCTAAACGCGAGCCCGGAAAGTTTCGTTTGATTCAACATTTATCGTATCCCAAAGGTTCGTCGGTAAACGACGGGATTGATCACGAGTTGTGTTCCGTAGTTTATACCTCATTCGATAAGGCGGTGGGGTTAGTGCGGGCTGCGGGTCCGGGGGCGCTGCTAGCAAAAACCGACATCGAGGCGGCGTTCAGGTTGTTGCCGGTGCATCCAGAAAGCCAACGGCTGTTGGGCTGTTTTTGGAATGGGGCCTTTTACGTGGATCGGTGCCTTCCGATGGGGTGTTCTCTTTCTTGTGCATACTTCGAGGCGTTTAGTAGCTTCGTGGAGTGGGTAACGAGGGGAGTATCCGGGGTCGATTCGTTGATCCATTACTTAGATGATTTTTTGTGCGTTGGCCCGGGGGGTTCGCCGGTTTGCGGTAACTTGCTTCATGCCCTGCAGAAGGTGGCGAGGGATTTTGGGATCCCTTTGGCGCCGGAAAAAACGGAGGGCCCGGTAGCGACGATTTGTTTCTTGGGAATCGAAATTGACTCGGTGGCAATGGAGTGTCGGCTCCCGGCGGATAAGCTGGGTGCTTTGAGGCTGGAGGTGCGACGGGCTTGTAGAAGGAAGAAAATGTCGTTGAGGGAGCTTCAGTCGCTGCTGGGGAAGTTGAATTTCGCCTGCCGGATTATGCCGATGGGGAGGGTGTTTGGTAGAAGGTTGGCGGCGGCAACGGCGGGAGTGCGGGCGCCGCATCATTTTGTGAGGCTCAAGGAGGAGCACCGAGCTGATCTTCAGGTTTGGGATGACTTCTTGGGCCAGTACAATGGTCGCTCGCTATGGATGGCCCCAGCGCAGGATACGAGTGATCTGAATATTTTCACGGATGCGGCTGGGGCGGGTGGCTTTGGAGCTTACGGGGGAGGTCCGTGGTGCGCAGGTCAATGGCCGGCTAGCTGGGTGTCCAGTGGATTGACGCGGAATCTGGCCCTGCTCGAGCTGTTTCCCATCGTGGTGGCGGCTACCATTTGGGGGGACAGGCTCAGGGATAAGAAGGTCCGTTTTTACTGCGACAACATGGGTGTGGTGCTTGCCATTAATAACATCACGGCGTCCTCTCCTCCGGTAGTTCAATTGTTGCGACATTTAGTGTTGGTGTGTTTGTCGCTGAACGCGTGGGTGGTGGCGGTGCATGTCCCGGGTGTACGGAATTGTGTTGCTGATGCTCTTTCTCGCTCGCAGTGGGACCGGTTTCGGCAATTGGCTCCGGGAGCGGAACGTATTGGTTTGGCGTGTCCGGATTATCTATGGGATCGGGTATCGGTCCCGTAGAGCAGCTGTTACAAAGGTCTTTGGCGGGCACGACGTGGAGGGCTTATGCTGCTTGTTGGAGGCAGTGGGAGGAGTGGTTAAGAGAGTTGGGTGATGTCAATACGGATAGAGACAGGTTGGTGGCACTTTTGTATTGGTTAGGGGATGCCTGGGAGGCGGGGTTTTCAGTAGCGAAGGTGAACCGGTTTATATCCGCGGTGGCGTTTGGGCTTAAGTTGCGGGGCTTGCGGGATGTATCGAAGGAATTTCTGGTATCGCAGGCTTTGAAGGGGTTGCGCAGAGGTAGGGTGGAGGCGGATAGTAGAAGGCCGGTGTCGTTTGCTTTGCTGGGCTTGTTGGGTGGTTCATTGGCATCGGTATGTCGTTCTTCAGATGAAATGGATTTGTTTCGGTTGGCTTTCTCGTTGGCGTTCTTCGGAGCATTTAGAATAGGTGAGTTGGTGTCGCCAAGTACTAAACAGGCAGGGGGGCTGAGATCTGGGGAGGTGAGCCTTTTTGCAGATCGGTTGGAGGTATGGTTGCGTAGATCAAAAACTGACCAATTAGGGAAGGGAAAACTGATAGTTTTGTTCGCTCTCCCGGGGTCGGTCATGTGCCCAGTAGAGTGCATGCGTGGTTTTACAAAAAACAGGGGGTCTCCAGATTTGCCTTTGTTATGTCATGTGGACGGGTCGTTCTTGTCCAGGTTTCAGTTTGGAGCTGTTTTTAAAAAATGTTTGACGGCGGTTGGGGTTGCGGCAGGCTCATATTCATCTCATTCCTTCCGGATTGGCGCAGCAACGGAAGCAGGGCGCTGGGGGTTGGATGATGAGGGGGTGAGGCGTATTGGTCGTTGGGAGTCTAAAAGGTTTAAGTCCTATGTCCGCCCCCATATGTTGTAATTTTGTTGTTTATGCTTGCAAATGTATATGGTGGTGCCTAACTGTGTTTTCCGTTTCAGATTCGCCTCCTTGTCTGGTGTGGTTGATGGGTCATTCGTACGTGCACTGGGGGGCTTTGAGGGCGGACGTCCGCCCGGATGGTCGCCAGTTGCGCATTCCGCGACAGGATGCGGTTGTGCATTGGCTGGGGTTTAGAGGTATGTCGTGGAACAGGGTGTTGGCGGAATTCCAGACATATGTGCGGCTTGATAGGGTTCCGGAGGTTTTAGTGTTGCACGTGGGTGGGAATGACTTAGGAGTCCGCCCTTTTCGTGAGTTGGTGCGGGATATCAAACATGATTTGTTGTGTTTGTGGGTATCTTATCCCAAGTTGGTGGTAGTGTGGTCGGACATAGTCCCAAGGAAGCATTGGCGGTTAGCTAGATCGGTGGAGAGAGTCAATAAGGCTCGGATAAAAGTTAACCGGGCGGTGTCCCGTTTTGTGGCAAAGAACGGGGGCATTTGCGTGAGGCATAGGGATTTGGAGTCAGGATTGGGGAATTTCTGGAGGAGTGACGGGGTTCATCTGACCGAGGTTGGCATTGATATTTGGAGCTTGGCTATAGCAGAAGGCATAGAAAGGGCGGTGGTGGTGTGGAGGAACTCACAGGCTTAAGGTGGTCAAGGCCTGTTTCGCGGTGGCGGGGGGAGTCCTTGAGGCCAGTCAGTACAAAATGGTGGGGGGGTCGCATCGGGGGTATGCGTCCCCCAAAAAAGGTACATGGTTGAAGACTTCATCGGGTGTTATCCCTTTGAAGTGGTCTTCTGGTAGAAGGTATGTCACTTGAAGGCTTCATCGGGTGTTATCCCTTTGAAGTGGACTTCTAGTGGTCGGTATATCACTTGAGGGCTTCAACGGGTGTTATCCCCTTGAAGTGGACTTCTAGTGGGTGGAGCCATCTGCAGAGGTGAACGGTGCTTCCGAGCTGGTTTACGGCTGGAGGTAATTAGTGGTTTGCAGATGGCTAATTCGGTGTGTTCTTGAAAGGAACATCTGAAGGGGCTTCAAGGACTTCCTCTGCTCGGGTTAATGTTAACGTTTAATGGTTATTTATGATTCTGACCCATGTTGGGTCATGTGAATTATTAGGAGGAATTCTCTGGTGGATTCCTAACTAGTTATCCGAATGTTTCGGATTTAAATTGTTTTTATAAAACTGTGAAATTAATAAACGGCTGCTGTGGCCATTTCACATCCAACCTCGGTGTCATGTGTCGTTACTAAATGGGGGTGGGGGATAGTATGGTTTAAGGTTAACACACGACTCTACCTAGGCAGGTCAAGAAGAGGCTGGACGCAGCTGCAGGCTTGAGGGAAGCCGACATGACCGTCCTGGTAGGGAAAGGGTTAATGTTAAGAGGTGAGGGAAAGGTGAAGAAGCTGAAGGAGGGACGGGGAGGAGCTAGGGGGGACGGGGGGGCCGTTACTGCGCTTCCCGCTGTTTCTCGGCATTGAGCCGGAAGCAGCGGGAGGAGTAGTACACAAGAAGCAAAGCTCCCACCCTCCCACCCTTGTTTTGTTACTCCTTAGGTCTTCTGTACGTCCGTATATGAGCGTTGTGTTTTATTTTGTGTGTTTATTTAACATGTTTTTCTTTTTTCCGGAGTAGGTTCTGTTGTCATGGCAGCTGGCGGGGGGAGTCCTTGAGGCCAGTCAGTACAAAATGGTGGGGGGGTCGCATCGGGGGTATGCGTCCCCCAAAAAAGGTACATGGTTGAAGACTTCATCGGGTGTTATCCCTTTGAAGTGGTCTTCTGGTAGAAGGTATGTCACTTGAAGGCTTCATCGGGTGTTATCCCTTTGAAGTGGACTTCTAGTGGTCGGTATATCACTTGAGGGCTTCAACGGGTGTTATCCCCTTGAAGTGGACTTCTAGTGGGTGGAGCCATCTGCAGAGGTGAACGGTGCTTCCGAGCTGGTTTACGGCTGGAGGTAATTAGTGGTTTGCAGATGGCTAATTCGGTGTGTTCTTGAAAGGAACATCTGAAGGGGCTTCAAGGACTTCCTCTGCTCGGGTTAATGTTAACGTTTAATGGTTATTTATGATTCTGACCCATGTTGGGTCATGTGAATTATTAGGAGGAATTCTCTGGTGGATTCCTAACTAGTTATCCGAATGTTTCGGATTTAAATTGTTTTTATAAAACTGTGAAATTAATAAACGGCTGCTGTGGCCATTTCACATCCAACCTCGGTGTCATGTGTCGTTACTAAATGGGGGTGGGGGATAGTATGGTTTAAGGTTAACACACGACTCTACCTAGGCAGGTCATGAAACCGATAGAACCAGAAGCATCAGTACACAATTGTATCTCCACATTCGAAAGTCCCGCTGCAATCCATAATCATCTGCCGTTATATTCTACCAAAAAGGAAACCCAAACCCTCAAATCCGCCTTATGCTCCTTGCCAAGGCAAATAAAATGGTGGGGACTTCTAACACCAGCAGTTGCTTGCGCCAAGCGCCTACAAAAAAAAACCGGCCCATAGGCATAATTCTATAGGCAAAATTGAGTTTCCCCATTAAAGATTGCAGGAGCCGCAGGGTGATTTTTGTTTTCACCAGAGCCTCCTGCACCGTTGCCCACAGATCAACAAGTTTTGCCTCCGGCAACCTACATTCCATTGCCTGGGAATCAATTTAATTTCCCAAAAAAAAGAGCGTCGTGGTTGGTCCCTCCGTTTTTTCAAACGCCAACGAAACCCCAAAGTCATCAAAAACATCAATCACAGCCTGTAAATATTGCACACGACGGCCGAGCCGCAGGGCCGACACAAAAGAAGTCATCCAAATAATGAATCACTGCTTTAGAGCCGGCTCGTTCATGGACCACCCACTCCAAAAATGTGCTGAAGGCTTCGAAATAGGCACAAGAAATAGAGCACCCCATAGGAAGGCACCTATCAATATAAAAAAGGCCATCAAACGAGCACCCCAGCAAGTGCATGGATTCTGGGTGCACTGGCAAAAGGCGAAACGCAGACTCCACATCCACCTTAGCCATCAGCGCCCCCTGCCCCGCCGTCCTAACCAAACGAACCACCTCATCAAATGACGCATAGGAAACCCGCGTCAAAGACTCATCAATATCATCATTCACCGAAGAGCCCTTCGGATAAGATAAATGATGTATAAGCCGAAATTTTCCCGCCTCCTTCTTGGGGACAACCCCCAGCGTGGAGACACGCAAATTGGAAATAGGAACATTAGAAAAGGGGCCTAACATTCTACCCAACAAAACTTCCTTCCACAACTTGTCTTGTACCACTTCTGGATGATCCCGCACCGAACGCAGATTATTAGCCATCAAAACCCCCACCCCCGGGGAGAACAGAATCCTAAATCCATCCCCAAAACCGTTCAATAACAGCTGCGCCTTCTCCCTGTTGGGGTACATCTTTAGCCAAGGCGTCATAGCGTCGAGGTTGACTGGACTCACCCCCTTTAGCAGGACGATCCCCTGGCTTCGTCGTGCCTCCTCGTGCCCGCTTAAAACACTTGAAGACGGGGTGGTTACCACCCCTACACCCGGCACATTCGTGTCTATAGACACAATTAGTTCCCGATTTACAGGTGCTCTCGTTGTAGAGCCAGCAGACCCCTTTTTTTTAAAACTCCCAAATGAACCCGCTCATCTAGACCCGCCGAGTTAGGACTGAAAGGGTTATGCAAACCCGCGACTTCAACACGCCCCCTCCTGACCAGCCCCCTTTGGTGTAGTCATAAGGCGCATCCAAAGGCTTATGTCCTTATGATCCCACCACAGGGATGACTGAACCGCCATACGCTGACGAAACTGCTCGTCATATTTAAGCCAAGCAGTTCCCCCATACGTTCTATAAGCCTCCCAAATAGAATCTGGTAGCCTAATAATACGCTGAGCAGCAACGCCATTGTGTGGTCAATGCAGGGAAATGCACACTATGTCTATTATATATTTTAGAAAGTTTGTTTGAAGCCCGATTGTGATACGCTAAACAGCAGAGCCATCGTGTGGTCAATGCTGAGAAATCTCACTAAATTGAATGTAATGCAGGCAGCCTAGTGATACGCTGAGCAGCAGCACCATCGTGTGGTCAATGCAGGGAAATGCACACTATATCTATTTATTATATATTTTAGAAAGTTTGTTTGAAGCCCAATAGTGATACGCTAAGCAGCAGCGCCATCGTGTGGTCAATGCTGAGAAATCTCACTAAATTGAATGTAATGCAGGCAGCCCTAGTGATACGCTTAGCAGCGGCACCATAGTGTGGTCAATGCAGGGAAATGCACACTATATCTATTATATATTTTAGAAAGTTTGTTTGAAGCCCGATTGCGATACGCTAAGCAGCAGCGCCATCGTGTGGTCAATGCTGAGAAATCTCACTAAATTGAATGTAATGCAGGCAGCCTAGTGATACGCTGAGCAGCAGCGCCATCGTGTGGTCAATGCAGGGAAATGCACACTATATCTATTTATTATATATTTTAGAAAGTTTGTTTGAAGCCTGATTGTGATACGTTAAGCAGCAGCGCCATCTTGTGGTCAATGCTGAGAAATCTCACTAAATTGAATGTAATGCAGGCAGCCCTAGTGATACGCTGAGCAGCAGCGCCATCGTGTGGTCAATGCAGGGAAATGCACACTATATCTATTTATTATATATTTTAGAAAGTTTGTTTGAAGCCCGATTGTGATACGCTAAGCAGCAGCGCCATCGTGTGGTCAATGCTGAGAAATCTCACTAAATTTAATGTAAGGCAGGCAGCCTAGTGATACACTGAGCAGCAGCGCCATCGTGTGGTCAATGCTGGAAAATGCACAATATATCTATTATATAGTTTAGAAAGTTTGTTTGAAGCCCGATTGTGATACGCTAAGCAGCAGCACCATCGTGTGTTCAATGCTGAGAAATCTCACTAAATTGAATATAAGGCAGGCAGCCTAGTGATACGCTGAGCAGCAGCGCCATCGTGTGGTCAATGCAGGAGAAATGTACATGTATGCGATTCCGCTGCAAAAAAACGCAACTTATTAATAATTTTAATCTTATACTCACCTAGAATTCTGTTTCTTTTTCCGGGCCAGCCTCCTGGGACGACGTTTCATCCCATGTGACTGCTGCAGTCAATCGCAGGCTGCAGCGGTCACATGGGATGAAACATCAACCCAGAGCTGCAGGATGTAGGAGGGAAGCGTCGCCATGGTAAGTATCCATTCCTGGCCGAAAAACTGCGGCACAGGGCAGTGCTTTTACACAGCGTATCTGCCTTGCATGAACATACCCGTACAGTATATACATATAGTAGCTGCTGTCTTACAACGATACAGCTGCAAACCACGTCAACATGTTGCATTCCCACGAGTCAGCACAGTTTTCAAATGATTGTTAATGTCCATGAAGTTTTTTGCAGACATTAACAATCATTTAAAAACTGCACCTTTTGATAAAACTGCATGTGCTGCATGTTTTACCGGACAATGGTTTTTACGATCTGATTGTTTGCATTAACCCCTTCCCTCTTTAGCCACTTTTGACCTTCCTGACCGAGCCTCATTTTTCAAATCTGACATGTGTCACTTTATGTGGTAATAACTCCGGAATGCTTTCACCTATCCAAGCGATTCTGAGATTGTTTTCTCGTGAAACATTGGACTTTAAGTTACTGCCAAAATTTGCTTCATATGTTCAGTATTTAATTGTGAAAAACACCAAAATTTAGCGAAAAAATGCAAAAATTAGCATTTTTCTCAATTTAAATGTATCTGCTTGTAAGACAGGCAGTTATAACACACAAAATTGTTGCTAACTAACATCCCCCATATGTCTACTTTAGATTGGCATTGTTTTTTGAACATCCTTTTATTTTTCTATGACATCACAAGGCTTAGAACTTTAGCAGCAATTTCTCACATTTTCAAGAAAATTTCAAAAGGCCATTTTTACAGGGGCCAGTTCAGCAGTGAAGTGGCTTTGAGGGCCTTATATATTAGAAACCCCCAAAAATTCACCCCATTTTAAAAACTTCACCCCTCAAAGTATTCAAAACAGCATTTAGAAAATGTCTTAACCCTTTACACATGTCACAGGAATTAAAGCAAAGTAGAGGTGAAATGTACAAATTTCATATTTTTTGGCAGAAATAAATTTTTAGTACAATTTTTTTTATAACACAGAAGGTTTTACCAGAGAAATGCAACTCAATATTTGTTGCCCCGTTTATGCAGTTTTAGGAAATATCCCACATGTGGCACTAGCATGCTAATAGACTGAAGCATCGGCCTCAGAAGCAAAGGAACACCTAGTGGATTTTGGGGCCTTATTTTTGTTAGAATAAATTTTAGGCACCATGTCAGGTTTGAAGGGCTCTTGCGGTGCCAAAACAGTCAAAATCCCCCAAAAGTGACCCCATCTGGGAAACTACACACCTCAAGGAAATTATCTAGGGGTACAGTGAACATTTTGACCGCACAGTTTTTTTACAGAAATTATTGTAAGTAGGACGTGAAAATTAAAATCTACATTTTTTCAAATAAAATGTAGGTTTAGCGATTTTTTTTCTCATTTCCACAAGGACTAAAGGAGAATAAGCACCATAAAATTTGTAAAGCAATTTCTCCCGAGTAAAACAATACCCCACATGTGGTAATAAACGGTTAGAGAAGGGCTGAGAAGGGAAAGAGCGCTATTTGGCTTTTGGAGCTCAAGTTTAGCAGGAATGGTTTGCGGAGGCCATGTCACATTTACAAAGCCCCTGAGGGGACAAAACAGTGGAAACCCCCCACAAGTGACCCCATTTTGGAAACTACACCCATTGAGGAAATTATCTAGGGGTATAGTGAGCGTTTTGACCCAACATAATTTTTGCATAAATTATTGGAAGTAGGCCCTGAAAATGACAATCTAAATTTTTTCAAAGAAAATGAAGGTTTAGCTAATTTTTTCTCATTTCCACAAGGACTGAAGGAGAAAAAGCACCGTAAAATTTGTAAACCAATCTCTCCCGAGTAAAACAGTACCCCACATGTGGTAATAAACGGCTGTTTGGACACACGGCAGGGCTTCAAAGGGATGGAGTGCCATTTGGCTTTTGGAGTTCCCATTTAGCAGGAATTGTTTGCGGAGGCCATGTCACATTTACAAAGTCCCTGAGGAGACAAAACAGTGGAAACCCCCACAAGTGACCCCATTTTGGAGACTACACCCATTGAGGAAATTATCTAGGGGTATAGTGAGCGATTTGACCCCACAGTTTTTTTGCAGAAATTATTGGAAGTAGGCCCTGAAAAGAAAAATCAACATTTTTTCAAAGAAAATGTAGGTTTAGCTTATTTTTACTCATTTCCACAAGGACTGAAGGAGAAAAAGCACCACAAAATTTGTAAAGCAATTTCTCCCGAGTAAAAAAATGCCCCACATGTGGTAATTAACGGCTGTTTGGAGACACGGCTTGGCTTAGAAGGGAAAGAGCGCTATTTGGCTTTTGGAGATCACATTGAGCAGGAATAGTTTGCGGCGGCCATGTCACATTTGCAAAGCCCCTGAGGGGAAAAAACAATGAAAACGCCCAAAAAGTGACACCATTTAGGAAACTACACCTCTTGAGGAATTTATCTAGGGGCGTAGTGAGAATTTTGACCCCACAGATGTTTCATAGAATTTATTAGAATTGGGCAGTGAAAATAAAAACAATCCTTTTTCTTCAATAAGACGTAGCTTTAGCGCAATTTTTTTCATTTTCACAACAAATAAAGGAAAAAAAAGAACTCAACATTTGTAAAGCAATTTCTCCCGAGTACGGCAATACCCCATATGTGGTCATAAACTGCTGTTTGGGCACACGGCAGGGCTCAGAAGGGAAGGACCATTGCTGGATTGGTTTCTGGGCGCCTGTGGGCCCAAAACAGTGGAAACCCCCCAGAAGCGACCCAATTTTGGAAACTACACCCCTCAATGCATTTACCTAGGGGTGTAGTGAGCATGTTAACCCTGCAGGTGTTTTGTAGAAATTAGTGTGAACTCGATGTTGCAGAGTGAAAATGGGATTTTTTCCACAGATATGTGGACAATATGTGGTGCCCGGCTTGTGCCACCATAACAAGACAGCTCTCTAATTATTATGCTGGGTTTCCTGGTTTTAGAAACACCCTACATGTGGCCCTAATCTCTTGCCTGGACAGTCGACCAGGCTCAGGAGTGAAAGCGTACCATGTAAAATTGAGGCCTAATTTGGCGATTTACAAAGTATTGGTTCACAACTGCAGAGGCTCAGATGTGAAATAATAAAAATAAACCCCTGGGAAGTGACCCCATTATGGAAACTGCACCCCTCAATGCATTTATTAAGGGGTGTAGTGAGCATTTTCACCCCACAGGTCTTTTCCATAAATGAATGCGCTGTGGATGGTGCAAATTAAAAATTTATATTTTTCCCTAGATATGCCATTCAGTGGCAAATATGTAGTGCCCAGCTTATGCCACTGGAGACACACACCCCAAAAAATGCTAAAAGGGTTCTCCCGGGTATGACGGTGCCATATATGTGGAAGGAAACTGCTGTTTGGGGACGCTGTAGGGTTCAGATGGGAGGAAACGCCATTTGGCTTTTGGAGCGTGGATTTTGCTTGGTAGTAGTTTTGTTTGGAGTCTTACTGGTGTTTCCGTTTATAATGTAGGGCATATGTAAGCCGGGCGGAGTATATAAGGGGCATAGTCAGGTGGTATAATAATGGGGTAAAAAAAAACAATAAAATTATCCATAGATGTGTGTTACGCTGTGACACAATCATTTCTGCACAGGCTGGTGTCGCACTGATATATGGCGTCCTTTATTATCCCCCTTTTGATCCACACTCCGCGCCTTTGTAGTTTGGGGAATTTTGCTAGGAAGTGTTGTCCTGGTATAATACGGGCACTGTCGCTTCCAGCGGATATGTTTGGGCCCTCCCTTTCCTGGTTCCCTAATTTTAGGTCCTTGATAAATCGCCTCTTCAAACAGAAGAAATGTTCCCCTCGGGCACAACTGCATATTTTTTTATTTCCTGACTTATTGGAGCCATAACTAATTTTATTTTTCATAGACGTAGCGGTATGAGGACTGGTTTGTTGTGGGACGAGCTGTAGTTATTATTGGTACCATTTTGGGGTACATGCAACTCTTTGATCACCTTTTATCCTATTTTTTGGAAGGCCAGGTAAACAAAAAAATGCAATTCTGGCACAGCTTTTGTCTTTTTTTTTATACAGCGTTCACCATGCGTTATAAATTACATGTTAACTTTATTCTGCGGGTCAGTACGATTCCGGCGATACCTAATTTATAGGACTTTTTTATGTTTTACAACTTTTTGCACAATAAAATTACTTTTGTAAAAATAATGTATTTTTTCTGTCGCCAAGTTGTGAGAACCATAACTTTTTAATTTTTTTGTCGACGGAGGTGTATGAGGGCTTGTTTTTTGCGGGACGAGCTATAGTTTTTATAGGTACCATTTTTGGATACGTGCGACTTTTTGATCACTTTTTATTCTAACATTTGTAGGGCAAAGTGACAAAAAAACAGAAACTCTGGTAACGTTTTTTACGGGTTTTTTTTACGCTGTTCACCGCGTGCAATAAATAATATAATATTTTGATACCTCTGGTCGTTACGGTCGCGGCGATATCAAATACATATGGTTTATTATTATTTTTCAATAATAAAGGACTTGATAAGAGTAAAAGGGGGATTGGGTTTTATTTGATTACTTGAAACTTTTATTGTTTTCAAACTTTTATTATTTGCACTTTTTTTTACACTTTTTCTCAAGTCCCACTAGGGGACTTGAAGGTCCAACGGTCAGATTTTTTTTTTTCTAATACATTGCACTACCTATGTAGTGCAATGTATTAGATCTGTCAGCCATTCACTGACTGCAAGCCGATTAGGCTTCGCCTCCCGGCGGGGCCTAAATCGGCTTCCGTAATGGCAGAGCAGGAGACCATTGTGTCTCCTGTTGCCATAACAGCAGTCGCCAGTCCTGATTGCCTGTCAGGGCTGGCGATCTGCTAGTAACCGCTACGATGAAGCAATCGCTTTCGATTGCTGCATCGAAGGGGTTAATGGCAGGGATCGGAGCTAGCTCCGGTTCCTGTCGTTACAGGTGGATGTCAGCTGTACAGTACAGCTGAGATCCGGTGATGATGGCACCGGCTCATCTTCTGAGCTGGTCCCAAACATTCGGCGTATATGTACGGCAAGATGCGGGAAGTCAATGCTTTCCATGACGTACATTTACGGCAAATGTCGGGAAGGGGTTAAAGGTTATGAACACCTTTTGAAACTTTTTTTTTTTTTAAATGTCAGTCAGTGTGTTTTGTGCAACTTTATAATTAGTTTTTATTAAAAAATCTTTTTACTTTTTGAGATACAGCTGCTCTGTTACCTGTATACAGAGAAGCTGTATCCTACGCTGAATACTGAACTTGTCAGGTCTGTGGGACTGATGGGTTCAGTGTCAGCGGGTCCTGTGTGTCCTGTGTGTCTGACATGCTGGATCCACCTGTAATACATCACATCTAAGTTAGATGTGATAGATTATAGGTGGATACAGTCGACTACTCTATTGATACCGCCAATAAAACGAAAACCTTGTGAAACGGAGACAAACAGAAACCATTAGCAACGGAAGCGTTACCATTGAAATGGTAACAGAATGCTATGGTTTCCGTTTGGTTTCCGTTCGTAGGTTCCCCTGACGGAAAGGTCTGACGGAACCCATGAACGGAACCACGATGCAGGTGAGAACGAAGCCTAATTATTACTGTATGATCTTTACAGATGGTGGAGGGTACTATTTTTTGGGGTATAAGCAACTCCCAGAATATGATTACCATAATTCTGGTCATACTGGAAGCTGCTAACCTGACTTTGCAAATGATCTCTGTACTGAAATGTATTTGTACTGAGCTTTGTTCTGGTCCTGTATTCATGTACTGAGCTTGGTTCTGGTGCTGTATATATCTAATGAGATTTGTTCTGGAACTGTACATATGTAATGAGCTTGGTTCTGGTGTTGTGTATAGAACTATATTGCTTGTAAAATGTACAAATGTTTTTATGCTCGGGTTACATAAAAAAAATTTGGAAAATAAATGACACGTCATTGATTGGTAGAGAAAACAAACATGGCGAGGGTGGAAGGAGATGTTGGGAAAGAGGTTGGGGGGGGGCGCCAAACTGAATCTTTGCCCCGGGTACTGGAGAACCTAGCTACGACCTCTGCTATGTGTGTTGTATGTATGTGTCTGTGTGTGTGTGTGTGTGTGTGTGTGTGTGTGTGTGTGTATATGTTCCAGTATGTGTGTGTATATGTGTACATATGTCTCTATGTTAGTGTATATATATTTATGCCTCTGTGTGTGTTTATATATGTGTGGGTATACTCAGGGCCGTCGTCAGCACCCGGCGAACCCGGGCAAGTTCCAGGGCCCATTACCCTTGGGGGGGCCCACTCGGCCGCCGGGTGCTGTCGCTGCTGTCATCACGGCATCACTGTCCATATATGGACAGTCCGTGAAATTCATGGACAGTCCGTGAAATGAGAGGACTTTTGGAAACTGTCCGGAATAAAAAGAATGCGTCCGTGATTTCTATATTTTTTTGTTGTGCAAGGAGCTGCACATATGCCAATTGTGGCTGCGTGATGACCTCTCATGTAGAACATTGTTAGCAGCCTTCCCAGCCTCCGCGCACCACGTCTGGTCTGTAGGACTAGCAGGGGCCTCCTACCCGCCAGAGAGGACAACGGAGAGGAGGAAATCCGACAGCGGAGAGAGTGCGGCTTGGCTGGGACCTGACAGGTGACACAGGAGAATCTATGCAGAGCAGGACGCTGGGCTGCCGTTACTTCAGCTTGTACTGCTGATATGTGAAGCCCCTGCCCGGTGGCTTGCTCTGTATCTAATTCACTGCCCAGCAGCTGTACAGGTCAGCAGCACCCGGCTCCTTCACTGTGTCTGCACCACTGACCTGCATAGCTGCTGCTGCTGCTAAAATGTCTACTAAACCCTGTACAGCCCAGTACTCCCTTGATAGCCCCTTCAGTTCCTAATCTCCCTCTGTACACCCCTCCCCCCAGCACTGGAGCACCACCCTGTGCTGAAGAAGTCAGAGGAGACAGAAGTTGCCGAAGAAGCAGTCTACAGGAAGGAGATAAGTGTCAATGTGTCTAAAGACAAAGAGGTGACTGGAGTGTGACTCAATGTATGTATGTATGTATGTATGTATGTAGTGTGTGTGTAATGGCTCTATATGTGTGTGTATATGTAGTTTGTGTGTGTATGTAATATTTGTGCGAGTTCGTGTGTATATTTGTGTGCATTTTGTATATATATGTAGTGTGTGTGTAGTGTATGTGTGCAGTATGTATGTGTGCAATGTGTGTATATGTAGTATGTGGGCAGTATGCATGTATGTATGTATGTATGCAGTATGTATGTGTGCAGTATGTATGTGTGCAGTGTGTATGTGTGCAGTGTGTATATGTGCATTGTGTGTATATGCAGTGTGTGGGCAGTATGTTTGTATGTGTGCAGTATGTATGTATGTATGTATGTATTTATTCAGTATGTATGTGTGCAGCATGTATGTATGTATGTATTTATTTATTCAGTGTGTATGTGTGCAGTATGGATGTGTGCAGTATCTATGTGTGTATGTGTGCAGTATGTATGTGTGTATGTATGTATGTATATGTGCAGTATGTATATGTGTGCAGTATGTATATGTGCATTGTGTGTATCTGTAGTGCATGGGCAGTATTTATGTATGTGTGCAGTATATATATGTGCAGTGTGAGTATATGTAGTGTGTGGGCAGTATGTGTGTGTGCAGTATGTATGTGTGCAGTATGTATGTATGTATGTATGTGTGCAGTATGTATGTATATATGTATGCAGTATGTATGTGTGCAGTATGTATGTGAGCAGTATGTATGTGTGCAGTGTGTATGTTTGCAGTGTGTATATGTGCATTGTGTGTATATGCAGTGTGTGGGCAGTATGTTTGTATGTGTGCAGTATATATGTATGCATTTAGTATGTATGTGTGCAGCATGTATGTATGTATGTATTCAGTGTGTCTGTGTGCAGTATGGATGTGTGCAGTATCTATGTGTGCAGTATGTATGTGTGTATGTATGTATGTATGTATGTATGTATGTATGTATGTGCAGTATGTATGTGTAATATGGATATATGTATGTGTCCAGTATGTGTATGTGCAGTGTGTGCAGTATGTATGTGTGCAGTATGTGTATATGTAGCGTGTGGGCAGTATATATGTATGCATGTATGTCTGCAGTATGTATGTGTGTGCAGTATGTATGTATGTATGTATGTATGTGTGCAGTATGTATATGTGCAGTATGTATATAGGTATGTATGTGTGCAGTATGTATGTGTGTGTGTGTGCAGTATGTATGTGTGTGCAGTATGTATATGTGCAATATGTATGTATGTATGTATGTATGTATGTATGTATGCATGCAGTATGTGTAGTGTGTGCAGTATGTATGTGTGCAGTATGTATGTGTTCAGTGTGTATATATGTAGCGTGTGGTTAGTATATATGTATGCAGTGTGGGCAGTATGTATGTGAGCAGTATGTATGTGTGCAGTATGTATGTGTGCAGTATGTATGTGTGTGTGCAGTATGTATGTGTGTGCAGTATGTATATGTGCAATATGTATGTATGTATGTATGGATGTATGTGTGCAGAATGTATGTGTGCAGTATGTATGTATGTATGTATGTATGTGTGGAGTATGTATGTGTGTGTTTGCAGTATGTATGTGTGTGCAGTATGTATGTATGTATGTATGTGTGCAGTATGTATGTGTGTGCAGTATGTACAGTGAAGGAAATAAGTATTTGATCCCTAGCTGATTTTGTAAGTTTGCCCACTGTCACAGACATGAATAGTCTAGAATTTTTAGGCTAGGTTAATTTTACCAGTGAGAGATAGATTATATTTAAAAAAAAAAAACAGAAAATCACATTGTCAAAATTATATATATTTATTTGCATTGTGCACAGAGAAATAAGTATTTGATCCCTTTGGCAAACAAGACTTAATACTTGGTGGCAAAACCCTTGTTGGCAAGCACAGCAGTCAGACATTTTTAGTAGTTGATGATGATGGCCCACTCCTCTTTGCAGATCATCTGTAAATCATTAAGATTTTGAGGCTGTCGCTTGGCAACTCCGATCTTCAGCTCCCTCCATAAGTTTTCGATGGGATTAAGGTCTGGAGACTGGCTAGGCTACTCCTTGACCTTAATGTGCTTCTTTTTGAGCCACTCCTTTGTTGCCTTGGCTGTATGTTTTGGGTCATTGTCGTGCTGGAAGACCCAGCCACGGGCCATTTTTAATGTCCTGGTGGAGGGAAGGAGGTTGTCACTCAGGATTTGACGGTACATGGCTCCATCCATTCTCCCATTGATGCGGTGAAGTAGTCCTGTGCCCTTAGCAGAGAAACACCCCCAAAACATAATGTTTCCACCTCCATGCTTGACAGTGGGGACGGTGTTCTTTGGGTCATAGGCAGCATTTCTCTTCCTCCAAACACGGCGAGTTGAGTTAATGCAAAAGAGCTCAATTTTAGTCTCAACTGACCACAGCACCTTCTCCCAATCACTCTCAGAATCATCCAGATGTTCATTTGCAAACTTCAGACGGGCCTGTACATGTGCCTTCTTGAGCAGGGGGACCTTGCGGGCACTGCAGGATTTTAATCCATTACGGCGTAATGTGTTACCAATGGTTTTCTTGGTGACTGTGGTCCTAGCTGCCTTGAGATCATTAACAAGTTCCACCCGTGTAGTTTTCGGCTGAGCTCTCACCTTCCTCAGGATCAAGGATGCCCCACGAGGTGATATTTTGCATGGAGCCCCAGATCGATGTCGATTGACAGTCATTTTGTATGTCTTCCATTTTCTTACTATTGCACCAACAGTTGTCTCCTTCTCACCCAGCGTCTTACTTATGGTTTTGTAGCCCATTCCAGCCTTGTGCAGGTCTATGATCTTGTCCCTGACATCCTTAGAAAGCTCTTTGGCCTTGCCCATGTTGTAGAGGTTAGAGTCAGACTGATTAATTGAGTCTGTGGACAGGAGTCTTTTATACAGGTGACCATGTAAGACAGCTGTCTTTAATGCAGGCACCAAGTTGATTTGGAGCATGTAACTGGTCTGGAGGAGGCTGAACTCTTAATGGTTGGCAGGGGATCAAATACTTATTTCTCTGTGCACAATGCAAATAAATATATATAATTTTGACTATGTGATTTTCTGTTTTCTTTTTTATATAATCTATCTCTCACTGGTAAAATTAACCTAGCCTAAAAATTCTAGACTGTTCATGTTTTTGACAGTGTGCAAACTTACAAAATCAGCAAGGGATCAAATACTTATTTCCTTCACTGTATATGTGCATTGTGTGTATCTGTAGTGTGTGGGCAGTATTTATGTATGTGTGCAGTATATATATGTGCAGTGTGTGTGCAGTATGTATGTGTGCAGTATGTATGTGTGCAGTGTGTGTATATGTAGCGTGTGGGCAGTATATATGTATGCAGTGTGGGCAGTATGTATGTATGTATGTATGTATGTATGTGCGCAGTGTGTGAATATGTAACATGTGTGCATTATGTATAGGTATGTATGCAGTGTGTAGATGGTGTGTGCAGTATGTTTGTATGTATGTATGTATTAGAAACAGGGAGAGAACCTCCAGCTCACCGGTCTGCGTCTCCAGCAGCGTCACTCGGATCCCCGCGACGGCCCGCGGTAAGGAACAGCAATGTAGGAGAAAAAATGATCCAGCGCTGATAGTAATTTAAAAGGGAAATGAGAGTCCCATGTTTATTGAAGAAAGATCTTAAAATCGGAGGGGAGACGCAGTCCCAAGGTGCAAGTAGTCAGGGTAGATACCCAAGCCTACGCGTTTCGAATGCGATCTGCGTTCTTAATCATGGCAAGTATGTAAGTATGTGTGCATTGTGTAGATGTAGTGTGTGCAGTATGTACACTACCATTCAAAAGTTTGGGGTCACCCAGACAATTTTGTGTTTTCCATGAAAACTCACACTTATATTTATCAAATGAGTTGCAAAATGACTAGAAAATATAGTCAAGACATTGACAAGGTTAGAAATAATGATTTTTATTTGAAGTAATAATTTTCTCCTTCAAACTTTGCTTTGTGGGAAAGGACACAGAGACATAAGAGACTTTCTACGCCAGTTTTCACACTTTTTAAGAAATGGGACGTGGTAAAGGCAAAGGGGCTGTGAGCCAACAAATTTATTATGATTAACCCCAGAAAACTGGCGTCAATTATAGTGGAAGTCTACGCCAGCTCCTCGCTAACATAGATTTCACTCCATGGGGCATAGCAAGGTAGAGGCCCGTGCTGGACCTCATACTTTGCCCCCCCCCCCTTCATCTGACCAAACCCTGGCCTCCCATTGGACAGTTAAATTAAAAATATATATATACACTACCATTCAAAAGTTTAGGGTCACTTAGAAATTTCCTTATTTGCACAGTTTTTTTTCAATGAAGATAACATTAAATTAATCAGAAATACACTCTATACATTGTTAATGTGGTAAATGACTATTCTAGCAGCAAACATCTGGTTTTTAATGCAATATCTACATAGGTGTATAGAGGCCCATTCCCAGCAACCATCACTCCAGTGTTCTAATGGTACATTGTGTTTGCTAACTGTGTTAGAAGGCTAATGGATGATTAGAAAACACTTGAAAACCCTTGTGCAATTATGTTAGCACCGCTGTAAACAGTTTTGCTGTTTAGAGGAGCTATAAAACTGACCTTCCTTTGAGCTAGTTGAGAATCTGGAGCATTACATTTGTGGGTTCGATTAAACTCTCCAAATGGCTAGAAAAAGAGAAACTCGACAGTCTATTCTTGTTCTTAGAAATTAAGGCTATTCCATGCGAGAAATTGCCAAGAAACTGAAGATTTCCTACAACAGTGTGTATTACTCCCTTCAGAGGACAGCACAAACAGGCTCTAACCAGAGTAGAAAGACAAGTGGGAGGCCCCGCTGCACAACTGAGCAACAAGCCAAGTCCATTAGAGTCTCTACTTTGAGAAATAGATGCCTCACAGGTCCTCAACTGGCAGCTTCATTAAATAGTACCCGCAAAACGCCAGTGTCGACGTCTACAGTGAAGAGGCGACTCCGGAATGCTGGTGTTAGGGATCTGCCAGGTACTACGTCTAGGTATACTCCTGGGATTAATCAATCCACACCTGAGGCCAGACCTGTTCGACTGACACCATCTCCCACCAACCAGGGTGGCAGGCTCAGGAGTGGGAGAGCCTATCGCGGCCTGGTCAGTCGGAGTTAGCTCCGCCCCCTGTCCTTTATTACCTGCTGTGTTCTCCTCCTCAGTGCTTGTAATTCTTTTGGATTCCTGGCCCCACTGCTGCTTGCTCCAGCCTGCTTCTGCCGTGCTTCTGCCTTGCTGCTGTTCTGCTTAACCCGCTTTGCTTTTCCTCCGGCTTGCTTCCTCCTCCGTGCTCACTGGGGTATACTCCACTTCATCCTGGTCCTGACAACTCATTCACCGCTCCGTTTCCTCGCGGCGTTCCGTGGGCTACTGCCCCTTCCCTTGCGTGTTCCCTGTTTGTTCTCCCGTGCACTTAGACAGCGTAGGGACCGCCGCCCAGTTGTACCCCGTCGCCTAGGGCGGGTCGTTGCAAGTAGGCTGGGACAGGGCGGTGGGTAGATTAGGGCTCACTTTCCCTTCACCTCCTTCCTGCCATTACAGCTGGTCTTCAGGGCAGAGTGGCAAAGAAAAAGCCATATCTGAGACTGGCTAATAAAAGGAAAAGATTAATATGGGCAAAAGCACACAGACATTGGACAGAGGAAGATTGGAAAAAAGTGTTATGGACAGACGAATCGAAGTTTGAGGTGTTTGGATCACACAGAAGAACATTTGTGAGACGCAGAACAACTAAAAAGATGCTGGAAGAGTGCCTGACGCCATCTGTCAAGCATGGTGGAGGTTATGTGATGGTCTGGGGTTGCTTTGGTGCTGGTAAAGTGGGAGATTTGTACAAGGTAAAAGGGATTTTGAATAAGGAAGGCTATCACTCCATTTTGCAACGCCATGCCATACCCTGTGGACAGCGCTTGATTGGAGCCAATTTCATCCTACAACAGGACAATGACCCAAAGCACACCTCCAAATTATGCAAGAACTATTTAGGGAAGAAGCAGGCAGCTGGTATTCTATCTGTAATGGAGTGGCCAGCGCAGTCATCAGATCTCAACCCCATAGAGCTGTTGTGGGAGCAGCTTGACAGTATGGTACGCAAGAAGTGCCCATCAAGCCAATCCAACTTGTGGGAGGGACTTCTGGAAGCATGGGGTGAAATTTCTCCCGATTACCTCAGCAAATTAAGAGCTAGAATGCCAAAGGTCTGCAATGCTGTAATTGCTGCAAATGGAGCATTCTTTGACGAAAGCAAAGTTTGAAGGAGAAAATTATTATTTCAAATAAAAAACATTATTTCTAACCTTGTCAATGTCTTGACTATATTTTCTAGTCATTTTGCAACTCATTTGATAAATATAAGTGTGAGTTTTCATGGAAAACACAAAATTGTCTGGGTGACCCCAAACTTTTGAACGGTAGTGTAAGTGAATACAGTGCAGTGAAATTCAGTGACTCACAGGTGACATCTTCTCAGAATGGAGTCGTTCATGTTCTCTTTTCTTCTTCATCCGACCCAGAACACCATGTTGACTTCCAGTCTTCTTCATCTCCAATGCCCAAGCGCGAACCACAAGATATGTCATGAAAGTGTTGATGTAACCTGTATACCACGTTCACGTGACCCAATGTGCCACGTCACAGCTTATTCAAATCATGGAAGCGTTCAGTCTACATGACTACCGCCCGTCACGGTGTGCATACCTTAGATCAAAATTTTGACATATAACTAACTCTAAACCTCATAAGCTAATTTTCTTTAGCTATTATACTAGGATGTACAATTCTATATTAAAATATTATCATATTAGTCATGTGGCCTAGTATACCCACATCCAGCGATGGGTGGGATGGGTGAAACATAAAATAGTTTTCCATGAGTTTTGGACTGTGATGTGCTGCTGATCTCCCCTTTTGGGGGTAATATACAGGGAATATGGGGGTTATATAAGGGACTCCCATCATCCCCATATATAACCACCATTATCCGTGTATGAACCAGCCTACCATTATCTCAGTATAAAATCTCCATCACCCCTGTATATACCATTAGGGCGGGCACTGTCAGCTTGCTGTGGCGTGCGGGCATTGTGGCTAAAGAAGAAGTAAATGGGGTGGGCATTGAGGACACCGTGGACCAATAGGATGCCTGAAATGCCGGTATATGGGAGAAGTCCAGCAGAATCTGAAAATATGCCTCCTGATTGCTTAGGCTGGGTTCACACGACTTATTTTCAGACGTAAACGAGGCGTATTATGCCTCGTTTTACATCTGAAAATAAGGCTACAATACGTCGGCAAACATCTGCCCATTCATTTGAATGGGTTTGCCGACGTACTGTGCAGACAACCTGTCATTTACGCGTCGTCGTTTGACAGCTGTCAAACGACGACGCGTAAAAATACAGCCTCGTCAAAAGAAGTGCAGGGCACTTCTTTCACACGTAATTTGAGCCGTTTCTTCATTGAACTCAATTAAGCACAGCTCAAAATTTACGGCTGTCAGAGAAGCCCCGCAAAATGCGAGGAGGAGCATTTACGTCTGAAACAAGGCAGCTGTTTTCTCCTGAAAACAGTCTGTCTTTTCAGACGTAAAAGCCTGCTATTGTGTGCACATACCCTTAAAGGCTATGTACACCTTTGCACAGTTTTTTTTTAAATTGCCTTGTATGTATTTTGTAAAAGAAATCACATTTCTAATTGGTCTACCATTTGTCTTCTGTACCTGCAGTGTATTTCAGTTCATGGCCAGCTGCTGTATTCAGTTATCTCTCTAAGGCCCTGTTCACACCTGCGTTGGTGTGTTTCGTTGTTCTGCTCCATCAGTGGTGCAGAACAAAGGAATAACGTAAGCAACTGTTCCGTCGCACAACGGACACCGCCACCTGCCGACAGAACCCATTCACTTTAGTGTGTTCCATTGGCTTTCCGTCAGGCGGGGGACCGTGATTTTACCAGAGACAATAGTGCAGATGTGAACGAGGCCTTATCCGTCAGTCATCACCCTAATGGCAAACTGAGCAGCTCCTCCTTTGCAGGCTCATGAACAAGCATTTACTGTGGAATCTGCGCATGTGCATGGTCCTAATTACTGCATACCTCCTAACCGTCCCGGATATAGGGGGGTAGTCCAGGATTCTGGGCGCTGTTACACTGTCCCAAGCGGCCGGTGGTATGTCTTGGTGTCAACTGTATCTGCGTCCTCAGGATGCAGATACAGTTTAATCCAATGCTAATGAAAGGGATCGTCAGCTCCCTGCTTCTGTATTAGTACCACTCGCCGAGGAATTCCCGGGCACAGCGCTACTTTAAGTGCGGAGCCCCTTGTCTCACTATCCATATATGAACATTGACGTCGGGGACTACTCCTGGAACGGAATCCACTGCCTTTCCATTGCCGATGGTCTGGCCGGGGATTCCGCTCCTAGGCGGAACCCCTGATGTCACTTTCCATATATGTACAATTACATCAAGGGCTCCTCCTGGAGAGCAATCCTTGGCCACAGCGTGGCCGACGCTCTGGACAGAGATTCTGCTCCTATAGGGAATGCCTTACGTCACTGTCCATATATGGACAGTGACGGCAGGGGCTCCTCCTGGAGTGGAATCCCTGGGGGAGTGGCACCATCTACATGGGCACTGTGTGTGACACTATCTATATGGGCACTGGCGCTTTATATGTGTGCACTGGTACTAGGGGTAGCTAAGGGGGCATTAAACTGTATGGGGGCAGCTATTTGTCATTATACTGTGTAGGGGGTCCTATGGGAACATAATAATGAGTGGCCTGAACCGGGTATGTGTGGGCGGAGATTACTTAGATTAGATACTTGAAAGTTGGTAGGTATGTTTACTGGTGTGTGCTGGGGCAGAGCGAGTGTGCCTACTCCAAATTTGCAGCATAAGGCAATGAGGTTGCTTTACCACATGCCAATGCTGCAATTTTGGGAATTGCTCCCTCTAGTGACCAGCACATGGAAATGTTATAAATTAGAATCTGATTTATAATATTTCCTGACTTGTGAAAAAATTAAAAAATTAAAACAATGTTTAATCACTTATATACTAACTGTTTAACTGAAAAAAATAAATAATTCCTAGCGACACATTCCCTTTAATACTGGCGTTTCATACACCAGTCCTATTAAACAGTTTGCTGGAGTAAGATGCAACACATTTATTAACAGGCGAACGACTCTTAATAAATGTGTCACATCTTTTAGCTGCAACGCGGCCTGTCATCAGTACTTTCTACGTGCTGTGGCCTGCTGTACATTTAAAGTACATTTTAAAAATATATTTTATTGTCTGATTGGGGGGGAGGTATGGGTCTGGCACGGACCTTTGCCTTGTTACGCCCCCCAGAGATAAATCAGGGCCACACTATACATATAGATTTCTGCTATAATTTACATCAGTTACTGGCGTAAATTATAGTAAAATTGTTGGCCATTTCTGCTAAGCCCCGCTCATTTTTTGCCCCCAAAAATTATGACATTTGCGTATTTTGTGAATTTTCTACGCTAATAAACTGTTGTAGAAAGGTTAATATATTCCCCCCAAAGGCTACAGACCGTAATACAATATCTTAACCCCTTCCCTCTATAGCCACTTTTGACCTTCCTGACAGAGCCTCATTTTTCAAATCTGACATGTGTCACTTTATGTGGTAATAACGTCGGATTGCTTTTAGCTATCCAAGCGATTCTGAGATTGTTTTCTCATGACACATTGGACTTGTTGTTACTGGCAAAATTTGCTCGATATGTTCAGTATTTAATTGTGAAAAACACCAAAATTTAGCGAAAAATTGCAAACATTTGCATTTTTCTCAACTTAAATGTATCTGCTTGTAAGACAGGCAGTTATAACACACACAATTGTTGCTAACTAACATCCCCCATATGTCTACTTTAGTTTGGCATCGTCTTTTGAACATCCTCTTATTTTTCTAGGACGTTACAAGGCTTTGAACTTTAGCAGCAATTTCTCACATTTTCAAGAAAATTTCAAAAGGCTATTTTTACAGGGGCCCGTTCACTTGTGAAGTGGCTTTGAGGGCCTTATATATTAGAAACCCCAAAAAAGTCACCCCATTTTGAAAACTTCACCCCTCAAAGTATTCAAAACAGCATTTAGAACATTTCTTAACCCTTTAAACTTTTCACAGGAATTAAAGCAATGTAGGGGTGAAATTTACAAATAAATTTTTAATCCATTTTTATTTATAACACAGAAAGTTTTTCCATAGAAATGCAACTCAATATTTATTGCCCAGATTCTGCAGTTTTAGGAAATATCCCATATGTGGCCGTAGCGTGCTACTGGACTGAAGCACCGGCCTCAGAAGCAAAGGAGCACCTAGTGGATTTTGGGCCCTTATTTTTATTCAAATATATTTTAGGCACCATGTCAGGTTTCAAGGGCTCTTGCGGTGCCAAAACAGTGGAAATCCACCAAAAGTGATCCCATTTGAGAAACTACACACCTCAAGGAAATTATCTAGGTGTATACTGAGCGTTTTGACCCCGCAGGTTTTTTGCAGAAATTATTGGAAGTAGGCCCTGAAAATAAAAATCTAAATTTTTTCAAAGAAAATGTAGGTAAAGCTAATTTTTTCTCATTTCCACAAGGACTGAAGGAGAAAAGGCACCACAACATTTGTAAAGCAATTTCTCCCGAGTAAAACAATACCCCACATGTGGTAATAAATGGCTGTTTGGACACACGGCAGGGCTTAGAACGGATGGAGCACCATTTGGCTTTTGGAGTTCACATTTAGCAGGGATGGTTTGCGGAGGCCATGTCACATTTACAAAGCCCCTGAGGGGATAAAACAGTGTAAACCCCCCACAAGTGACCTCATTTTGGAAACTACACCCATTGAGGAAATTATCTAGGGGTATACTGAGCGTTTTGACCCCACAGGTTTTTTGCAGAAATTATTGGAAGTAGGCCCTGAAAATAAAAATCTACATATTTTCAAAGAAAATGTAGTTTTAGCACATTTTTTCTCATTTCCACAAAGACTGAAGGAGAAAAAGTCAGCAAAATTTGTAAAGCAATTTCTCCCGAGTAAAACAGTACCCCACATGTGGTAATAAACGGCTGTTTGGACACACGGCAGGGCTTAGAATGGAAAGAGCGCTATTTGGCTTTTGGAGATCACATTTAGCAGGAATGGTTTGCGGAGGCAATGTCGCATTTGCAAAGCCCCTGAGGGGCAAAACAATGAAAACACCCAAATAGTGACTCCCTTTAGGAAACTACACCCCTTGAGGAATCCATCTAGGAGTATTGTGAGCATTTTGACCCCATAGATGTTTCATAGAATTTATTAGAATTGGGCAGTGAAAATAAAAACAATCCTTTTTCTTCAATAAGACGTAGTTTTACCGCAAATTTTTTGGATTTCTCAACAAATAATGCAAAAAAAGAACACAACATTTGTAAAGCAATTTCTCCCGAGTACGGCAATACCCCATATGTGGTCATAAACGGCTGTTTGGGCACACGGCAAGGCTCAGAAAGGAAAGAGCGCCATTTGGAGTGCAGATTTTGCTGGATTGGTTTCTGGGCACCTGTGGGACCAAAACTGTGGATACCCCGCAGAAGTGACCACATTTTGGAAACTACGCCCTCAATGCATTTGCCTAGGGGTGTAGTAAGCATGTTAACCCTGCAGGTGTTTTGTAGAAATTAGTGTGCACTCGATGTTGCAGAGTGAAAATGGGATTTTTTTTCCATAGATATGCCAATATGTGGTGCCCAGCTTGTGCCACCATAACAAGACAGCTCTCTAATTATTATGCTGGGTTTCCTGGTTTTAGAAACACCCTTCATGTTGCCCTAATCTTTTGCCGAACATTCGACCAGGCTCAGGAGTGAAAGCGTACCATGCAAAATCGAGGCCTAATTTGGCGATTTATAAAGTATTGGATCACAATTGCAGAGGCTCAGATGTGAAATAATAAAAAGAAAGCCCTGAGAAGTGACCCCATTTGGAAACTGCACCCCTCAAGGCATCTATTAAGGGGTGTAGTGAGCATTTTCACCCACAGGTATTTTCCATAAATGATTGCGCTGCGGGTGGTGCAAAGTAAAAATTGATATTTTTCTCTAGAAATGCCATTTCAATGGCAAATATGTCATACCCAGCTTATGTCACTGGAGACACACACCCCAAAATTTTTTAAAAGGGTTCTCCCGGGTATGACGATGCCATATATGTGGAAGGAAACTGCTGTTTGGGCACACTGTAGGGTTCAGATGGGTGGGAGCGTCATTTGGCTTTTGGAGCGTGGAATTTGCTTGGTAATAGTTTTGTTTGGAGTGTTTCCGTTTATAACGTGGGGCATATGTGAGCTGGGCAGAGTACATCAGGGGCATAGTCAGGGGGTATAATAATGGGGTAAAAAAACTATAAAATAATCCATTTATGTGTGTTACGCTGTGAAGCAATCCTTTCTGCACAGGCCAGGGTCGCACTGATATATGGCGTCCTTTCTTATGCCCCTTTTGGTCCGCATATTTGCAGTTTGGGGAATTTTGCTGTGAAGTGTTGTCCTGGTATAATACGGGCACCCTCGCTTCCAGCAGATATGTTTGGGCCCTCCCCTTCCTGGTTCCCTAATTTTAGATCCTTGATAAATCGCCTCCTGAAACAGAGGAAATGTTCCCCTCGGGCACAACTGCATATTTTTTATTTCCTGACTTATTGGAGCCATAACTAATTTTATTTTTTCATAGACGTAGCGGTATGAGGGCTGTTTTTTTGCAGGACAAGCTGTAACGATTATTGTTACCATTTTCGGGTACATGCGACTTTTTGATCACCTTTCATCCTATTTTTTGGAAAGCCAGGTAAACAAAAAAACGCAATTCTGGCACAGCTTTTTTATTTATTTTTATACAGTGTTCACCATGCGTTATACATTACCAGTTAACTTTATTACGTGGATCCGTACGATTCTGGAAATACCTAATTTATAGAACTTTTTTATGTTTGACAACATTTTGCACATTAAAATTGCTTTTGTAAAAAGAATGTATTTTTTCTGTCGCCAAGTTGTGAGAACCATATCTTTCCAATTTTTTTGTCGACGGAGCTGTATGAGGGCTTGTTTTTTGCGAGACAAGCTATAGTTTTTATAGGTACCATTTTTGGATACGTGCAACGTTTTGATCACTTTTTATTCCAATATTTGTAGGGCAGAGTGACCAAAAAACAGAAACTCGGGTATAGTTTTTTACAGGTTTTTTTTACGCTGTTCACCGTGTGCAATAAATAATATAATATTTTGATACATCAGGTCGTTACGGTCGCGGCAATACCAAATACGTATGGTTTATTATTTTTTTTCAATAATAAAGGACTTGATAAGCGAAAAAGGGCGATAGTGTTTTATTTTATTACTTGAAACTTTTATTGTTTTCAAACTTCTATTTTTTTCATTTTTTTTCTAATACTTTGCACTACCTACGTAGTGCAATGTATTAGATCTGTCAGTTATTCACTGACAGCAAGCCGATTAGGCTTCGCCTCCCGGCGGGGCCTAATCGGCTTCCGTAATAGCAGAGCAGGAGGCCATTGTGTCTCCTGTTGCCATAGCAGCAGTCGCCAGTCCTGATTGCCTGTCAGGGCTGGTGATCTGCTAGTAACCACTACGATGCAGTAATCGCTTTCGATTGCTGCATCGAGGGGGATAATGGCAGGGATTGGAGCTAGCTCCGGTTCCTGCCATTAAAGGTGGATGCCATCTTTCCGGCGGCTACGGAAGCCGATCAGGCTCCGCCGCCGGGCGGATCTTGACCGTCTTCCGTATTAGGCAGACCGGGAGGCCAGTATTAGGCCTCCGGTTGCCATTGCAGCCACCGGAACCCCGGCAATTTCGGCAATTTCATTGCTGGGGTTCCGATGAGCTGCAAACACCTTAAGTGCAGCACTCGCGTTTGAGCGCTGCACTTAAGGGGTTAATGGCGGGGATCGAAGCTAATTTCGGTCCCCGCCATTACAGCCGGATGTCAGCTGTAAGATACAGCTGAGATCCGGGGATGATGGCACCGACTCAGCTTCTGGGCCGTTGCCAAACATTTGGCGTATGGATACGGCAATTTGCGGGAAGTCATAACTTTCCATGGCGTACCCATACGGCAAATGTCAGGAAGGGGTTAATGTAAGGATGTGTACACTTAATTGTGCAGCAACGCTTGTTGTCTCCATTCTATGTCAGTGTGGGAAGTAGATGTCCGGCCTTATGATTTTGTGATATGTGATAGACCCAGAATCCCAATCACCAAACCAAAGAATGCAAAATAAAGACACAAAACATTATAATTGGGTGTTAAATGGTCAAAACTTTTATTATATTATATGACCAAACTCAAAATGGCAAACCTCCGACTCACGAAGAGTCACCCTCCAGCACGCAGGAAAGGAAAAACCCCCTGTGGGGGAAACCTCTAGGGAAACCATGGCTGGAGGATTGCCCTTCCTCTGGGCTTAGAAGGTGCCAAAATAGAATTTGTAACAGAATTTGTAAGTTTTCTCAGATTTTCAAGGAAAGACAATACAATGAACGAACAACATAAAACACATAAATCGGCTGATCTGGTTGGCTAGGCGGGTGTCTCTCTTCCTGGGCACCCATTAAAATGAATGGGTGATCCACGGATGAGACGGGTCCTCCAGATGCCTCCTTGTAGCATCTGTCTCCGCTCCGGCCAATAGAAGGGGATCTCCTGCTGGAAACCCCCCTCTATTACAGACAACCCGTATGAAGAGGATGGCATCACTGTGATGAAGAAGTGGTCTTGGGTGTAGGGTTTCCCTGCTAGAATCTCCAAATTACATCAAGTCGGCATTGGTGGAGAAGTCAAGCTCAAGGTCCTCAGTCCCATCCAATATGGCGCTGAATGTGGCAGTAAAACCTTCTAATATGGAATCTTCTTTATGTCATAAACATTTGTGTTTATGACATCAGCACATTCATCATCATTACTACAGGAGTTTCTTACCACTGCCGCCTCATTCATTGTGACGTCACCCACAGTGGTCTGAAGTGTTAACCCTTTACTGACTGGCAGTGTACTTACCACAGTGGCCATAAAGCTGAATAGAACATATCAGCGGCCATAAAGGAAAAGGGATATTGCAGGGAGCATCTCCGCACAAGAACAATGCATGACAAAGGGTTGTCCAGGATAAGATAACTTGTCTGTTTTCTCCAAAAACCAGCACCACACCTGTCCATAGGTTGTGTGTGGTATTACAGCTCATTAATATTCACTTCAATGGAGAAAACCTGCAATACCAGATACAACCTGTGGATAGGTGTGGTGCTGTTTTTGAAAGAAAGCAGCCATATTTTTCTAACTCTGCAGAGCCCCTGTTAGAAATAGTTCAAAAAAAGGGGGAGAGAAGAAATTAAAAAAAGGGAAAAAGAGGAACTCTGAGGTAAAAGAAATCAAACTAGACTGAAAGGAGTCTGCTGGAGGTGCCAGATGGAAAGACATGTTTCTGCCATGGGGACCAGATTAGTTGAAAAACTATGCAGTTCATCTTCGAATGCAGCGTCACAAAAACAAATTATTTTGTAAAAAAATTAAAAAGTGTTTTTATTGTGCAAAACTAGAAAAACTTTTACGTACATGTTGGTTCAGGAGTCCTGGTGGTCCTCCATGGGCTTTACCCATGGAGTGTTTGGAGACATGTTGGAGCTGTGGGATAATGGTAGGTACGCTTACTGACATCTGATGGGATTGTAGGCACATCGCACCATTTTGGTTGGCAATAAATGCTCTCTTTGAACATGCCCTCTCCGCTCCATTCTCTCCAGATCTATTTCTTTCCAGAAGAAGGTTCTCCTCCATTTATTCAGACTAGGTTGTGCCTAGACATTGGTAGTCTACAATTCCCCGGTACAAATCTAAATGTTTAGCCACATTCACTGATATTCAGAATCCAGCAACTCTGCCGATTGTTGAAGTAATCTCAGGCATTTTCTGAGTAGTTGACCGCTAACTCCCTCCACTCTGCTACCTCGCTGTAGTGCCCGACCATTCAATTTTTTTCTTCTCTCTCTGTAATTGTCGTCTGTCTATTGCTTGTTGTTTTAACCTTTCTCATTGATAAAAGTACAGATTTGGTAAAGACGACGCTTACATTGTTTCCTAATTGTCTTTTGGTGAGCTGCATTTTTTTTTAACATTTTGTACTGCTTTATGGTTTTAATAAAGATTGAGCAGAGTTACTGCAGTTAAGCGGTGATAAATATTCTTCTACGTCCTGCTCCTGAGATGACCTCAGGGAGAACAGAAGCCTCCCATAAAGCAGAAGGAGACCGGGGTGGTGGACATTGTTAGGTAAAAGTTAAACAGACTTACCATCAGGGGTGCTCAGGGATATACCGCTAATCCCCAAGTCAAGACTAGCTAGGAGGTCAATGCTTCCTGAGCCCTGCTCACACCATAGTCAGGAGCCCCCCAGCTTGACTGTGTCTGATTTGGGACAGGTAGTGGCTCAATTACTGGCTGGTGTTAGAGAGGCTTTGGTGCAGCGTGAGGTCCCACCACCTGTGGTCCCCGTTGCTCCTTCTCCTGTTGCGGCATGGTACGGTTCGGTATCTGGGGCTGCGGCGCTAGGTTCTAAAGTCACTGGGAGTGCTGGTGGGTCTGGCGCTCCTGTTGCGGTTCAACTGCATGGGGTTCGGTTAGCCAAATGTTTGTTTTGAGAGCTCCCTTAAGACGGAGATTAGAGATCGTATTTGGCGTGATGAATATGTTGAGATTTTCTCTCTTTTGCCGTTAGAGAAATTAAATTTGAATAGAGGAATGTCTGACGAGAGTAAGGCTGGATTCACACGAGCACATTACGTCCGTAATGCACGGAACGTATTTCACACTGCTGGGAGCCAAAATAAGTGTCAGACAATATTAGCACCATACAATACAATACAATACTGCTGTAGTACAGCGCCCTAATAATACAGTGTACTTAACAATAAATGAAATTTACTACATATTTCAAGGAGTTTTCCAGGAACATTTAAATGGGTTTATATGGCCACAAAACATAAAAAAAAAAAAACCTTTACAATATACTGATGTTCTCCATTCCAGGCTGTATCACGTGCTTGTATTGTCAGGTCAGTTTGATCACTGTTGTATCTGATCCCATCAGAGGAAAGCAGGAAAAACCTTCCCACATCTCTCCCTTATGGAAAAGTTTTCCCTTCATTCCACTAATGGGAACCATATAAAAAATACACAATGCTCACATTGCCTAATACGACAGAAACATACAGGAGAAAATAAGAAAACAGTGTCTAAGCTTTACAATATAGTACTGGGGGGGATTGTGTACAAAAAGGAAAAATAAGTTGTACGGCCACCAAGACGAGCTGGAGATCCTTCAGCTTCAATTAGAGTCTGTTCACATGTTGATTTTCACCACATTTTATTAAATTGGCATTAGAATTTTAGTGATCTGAATAGTAATCTGAAAATTGTTAACTGTTTTCCTGCCATTTTTTTTTCACTTTTCAAAGGTTTAATTTATAATTTTGCACAAAAAAAAAACGGACAAAAAAACTACAAAGCATGAAAAGCAAATAATAACACATTGAATTCTATTTAACCAACAAACCCAACCAGTCACACAGAGAAGCGTCCATTTCCTCATCTAAGGCTTCATTCACATCTGCATCAGGACTCTGTTCATGTGTTCCGTCGAACCTTTCCGTCAGAGGAACCCATGAACGGAATCCAAACTGAAACAAACAGAAACCATAGGTTTCCGTTTGCATCACCATGGATTTCAATGGTGACGGATCCGGTGCAAATGGTTTCCGTTTATCACCGTTGTGTGAGGGTTCCATCGTTTTGACAGAATGAATAGCACAGTCGACTATGGTATTTATTCCGTCAAAATAACAGAACCCTTACACAACGGTGACAAATGGAAACCATTTGCACCGAATCCGTCACCATTAAAATCAATGGTGATGCAAACGGAAACCTATGGTTTCAGTTTGGAGTCCGTTCATGGGTTCCCCTGGCGAAAAGGTCCGACGGAACCCATGAACGGAGTCCCAACGCCGATGTGAACGAAGCCTTAGTTATAAGGATAGATAATGATTTCCTTCACATTTGAGCTACATGTTACGTAGCCGTTCCTTTCAGCTTAACCCATCGGGACCAAATCTTTTCTAATTTGTAGGGACATTTCCTACTCATATATAAAATGTTATACAGGAGGACATATTTATTGACAAGTTGTAACTAATGAGAAAGGGCAGGGGGGAAGTGTCTGTGGATTTCCAGGTCATATTTCCCTGTGTTTTTTAAATGTTGTAAGAATCCTCGAAGGAAACACCACGTTTGTTACATATCGTATAATATGTCCCTGAAAAAATCTGAGAGCTCAAAATATGCATGAAAAGATTTAGGCCTCGGTCACACAGTGCAGAACATGCACTTCTATTAAATACAGGATTGCTGCCAACATGTTGCCAACTGCAATTTCGCCATAGCAGTTTCTTCTGGGGCCAGTGTGAGGAATGGGGGGGAACCACTTTGTCCATTTTGCTGCAGGTGGAGAGAGACTTTTTCTGTTATTTGCCCCTTGTCCTGAGCTCAGGAGGTTCTTAATTCAAATGAGACAAGCAGCCGATCAAACTGAGAAACCAGTGAACCAGTACAAACCAGTGTAGAAGTGTCTGAAAATAATCCTCTCCACTGTCAGCTTCAGACTGTCCGACCACAATGGTGAGGATATGCGTAGCAGCAGCCGCAGGTGGGCATGGATTATAAACTTAGGGCACGGCCAGACGTGGCGGAATTCCTCCGCAACTGTCCGCATCAATGCCGCACAGAATCTGCGTTGCAGATTCTGCTGCGGATCTGCACAAAATGTGCAGAAAATTGATGCGGACTAGCTGCTGCGGACTGCGGGAAAAGTGCTTCCCTTCTCCCTATCAGTGCAGGATAGAGAGAAGGGACAGCACTTTCCCTAGGGAAAGTAAAAGAATTTCATACTTACCGGCCGTTGTCTTGGTGACGCGTCCCTCTTTCGGCATCCAGCCCGACCTCCCTGGATGACGCACCAGTCCATGTGACCGCTGCAGCCTGTGCTTGGCCTGTGATTGGCTGCAGCCGTCACTTAGACTGAAACGTCATCCTGGGAGGCTGGACTGGAGACAGAAGCAGGGAGTTCTCTGTAAGTATGAACTTATATGTTTTTTACAGATACATGTATATTGAGATCGGTAGTCACTGTCCCGGGTGCAGAAACAGTTACTGCCGATCGCTTAACTCTTTCAGCACCCTGGACAGTGACTATTTACAGACGTCTCCTAGCAACGCTCCCGTCATTACGGGAGCCCCATTGACTTCCTCAGTCTGGCTGTAGACCTAGAAATACATAGGTCCAGCCAGAATGAAGAAATGTCATGGTAGTAAAAACAATACGCTCCGCAGCACACATAAGATCTGCGGACTACATTGCAGAATTTTGACTCTCCATTGAAGTCAATGGAGAAATTCCGCCATGAGTCCGCCACTGCTCCGCAACAGACAGAGCATGCTGCGGACACCAAATTCCGCTCCGCAGCCTATGCTCCGCAGCGGAATTTTACGCCTCGTCTAAACGAACACTGCTAAATTAAAGTGTAAGTCAATGGACAAACGGCACCGCTGCGGATTAACGCTGCGGAGTGTCCGCAGCGGAATTTAAGTGAAATTCTGCCACGTGTGAACCCGCCCTTATAGTTGATGATACTTTTGATTGTTGTGTTTTTATTTACAAGTTGAGCACCAAGCGCGTCACCTATGTAAACATGTATGCCACCTATGTAAACGTGTATGTGTATATCATTTCAGTGCTTTGCTGCCATCTAGTGAACAAACTGCATAAATAGTTTGTGTAGTGCTGTTGTGTTATGTGTGCAGGACCTGTGATCACATGACCAGAGAGGCAAATTCTCAAATTCGTGCAGGTGCTGCACAGCTACTCAAGTAGGGGAGAAGCTGAATCTTTATTTAACAGGAGTTTAGCACCATATTTAAATATGCAATATTTAAAAAACAAATCGACATAAAAGTCATCAAACTGCATATTATGAGAGGAAAATGACTGTTATGCTATGTCGTTGATATATACATTGTGTATTAAGTGTTATTCCACTTAAGTAAACATATAACAGATCATTCCTCCAATTAAGACCCTTCGGGAATCTTGTATGAAGCTGCAGATCGAAGGAAACACCTCCCTATTCAGGAAGTGTCTTCTCCAATATCCACCCGTCTTTGGTTTCTTCACTACTTCAAGGCCATAAAAACATTGGGGGGAATTTATTAAGATGGCATTTCGTATGCCAGTCTTAATATAAAGAAAGTTGGAGTAAGATGCAATACATTTATTAAATGTGTCACATCTTTCGGCCGTTCTTGCGCCACAATCGTTATGTAGCGACCGCGGCCATGCTCCATCTATTCCCCCTACCCATCGGACAAAATGTAAAATAAAAAATAAGTATAATCTTTTTTCCGCTTCTCTTCTTCCCCCTTGATCCCCTAAGGCTCCCTGCTGCCCATACAATGCACTGACACCGAGCAGCGTCAGGTACTTTATATGCGACACAGCACTCAACGTCATCAGTGCATTGTTTGAGCCGCAGGCTGCGGAGAGAACATGAGGGGACCAGAAGAGGAGTGGTGAGGTGAGCATTCATTTTTTATTTAATTGTCCGATAGAGGGGACGGAGAGGAGCCTGGCATGGGCCTCTACCTTGGTACGCTCCACATAGTGACATTTTTGCCAGTTATTAGCAGGAGTAGATTTCGACTATAGTTTACGCCAGGTGTAAATTATTATAAATTTGTTGTGCTGCTGTCACCTTGCCCCCTTTTGGGAAGCCCCCTTTTAGAAAACTGGCGTAGAAAGGTTAATACATTTCCCCATAAGCTTTAAAAATTACCATTATGTGTTTCTAAGAAGTGTTTTTCTGCACCAGAGAGGCATTAGTGTTTTTTTTGTTTTTGTATCTGAAATGTGTTCTACAATGCGCGTTTTGAAGTTTCTAATCGTGCGCCCTACAGATGTAGCCGGCTTTATCTTGACTTTCAATGCCTTAAAGAGGCTCTGTCACCACATTATAAGTGCACTATCTTCTACATAATGTGATTGGCGCTGTAATGTAGATTATAGCAGTGTTTTTTATTTAGAAAAACGATAATTTTTGACGGAGTTATGACCTATTTTAGCTTTATGCTAATGACTTTCTCAATGGACAACTGGGCGTGTTTTACTATATGACCAAGTGGGCGTTGTACAGAGGAGTGTATGACGCTGACCAATCAGTGACAAATCAGCGTCATACACTTCTCTCCATTCATTTACTCTGCAGATAGCGATATATCTATATCGCTATGTGCAGTCACATAAACACACTATAACGCTACTCATGTGTCATGACCATGAATATACATTACCTCCAGCCAGGACGTGATGTGTATTCATTCTCCAAACCACTTCTCTGCACGTCTCTGTGATTTACAGCACAGCACAGCGAGATCTCGCTGTGAATGACAGTTTACAGCGTAATCTCACGAGACTACCCCTGCTATGCTTTAAAAACACAGAGACGCTACAGAAGTGGTCAGGAGAATGAATACACGTCACGTCCTGGCTGGAGGTAATGTATATTCATTGTCATGACACATGAGTAGCGTTATAGTGTGTTTATGTGACTGCAAATAGCGATATAGATACAGTATATCGCTATCTGCCGTGTAAATGAATGGAGAGAAGTGTATGACGCTGATTGGTCGCTGATTGGTCAGCGTCATACACTCCTCTTTACAACGCCCACTTGGCCATATAGTAAAACACGCCCAGTTGTCCATTGAGAAACTCATTAGCATAAAGCTAATAAAGGTCATAACTCCGTCAAAAATGATAATTTTTCTAATTAAAAAACACTGATGTAATCTACATTACAGCGCCGATCACATTATGTAGAAGATAGGGCACTTATAATGTGGTGACAGAGCCTCTTTAAATACACAGTGGCTGTGTTTTTTCAATGACTTTTTAACGACTTTTGTTGTGTGATATCACGCTTCAGCAAGTTATCATAAAGATGGCTACATCCGTACATACACGCGATCACATTGTTTGCATTTAATGGCATAAATTACATGATGCTTAGTACAATTTTTATAAACGCATCAATATCGTAAGTACTTTTGAAAAAATAAAAAACTTTTTGGGAAAGTCAAGTTTTGTTGTTAGCGACACTGTAGAAAAGACTTGTAACAACATGTAACTAAGAGATCTCATCCTCTAGGTGACCCAAGGGCTGCCTTTACCCACAATTTGTGTCAGGACTGGATCCGGATTTAACATGGGTTCATTTTTTCTGAATAATGTTTTGATATTTCTCCAAACTTTTGGCTCTATGCCGTTGAAGAAACTGGTAATTGATCTCTCGTGCTTCAGTATTTATTATTAAACAAGATGGATTATTGTGTCCTTTGTTTTGATGCCCTTCTTAACATCCATTGTTAACCCCTTCCCGACATTTGCCTTATAGGTACGTCATGGAAAGCATTGACTTCCCGCGTCTTGACGTACCTATACGCCGAATGTTTGGGACCGGCTCAGAAGCTGAGAAGCTGAGAAGCTCAGAAGCCTTCCATCACCGGATCTCAGCTGTATCTTACAGCTGACATCCGGCTGTAACGGCGGGGACCGAAATTAGCTTCGATCCCCGCCATTAACCCCTTAAGTGCAGCGCTCAAACGCGATCGCTGCACTTAAGGTGTTTGCAGCTCATCGGAACCCCAATAATGAAATTGCCGGGGTTCCGGTGGCTGCAATGGCAACCGGAGGCCTAATACTGGCCTCCCGGTCTGCCTAGCACCGAAGCCAGTCAAGATCTGCCCGGCGGCGGAGCCTGATAGGCTTCCGTAGCTGCTAGCAAGATGGCGCCGGGTCAGGAGCTGAGCCGGCGCCATCAGCGGTGGAAGTCAGCTGTACTGTACAGCTGACATCCACCTGTAACGGCAGGAACCGGAGCTAGCTCCGATCCCTGCCATTAACTCCTTCGATGCAGCAATCGAAAGCGATTGCTGCATCGTAGCGGTTACTAGCAGATCGCCTGCCCTGACAGGCAATCAGGGCTTGTGACTGCTGTTATGGCAACAGGAGACACAATGGTCTCCTGCTCTGCCATTACGGAAGCCGATTTAGGCCCTGCCGGGAGGCGAAGCCTAATCGGCTTGCTGTCAGTGAATGACTGACAGATCTAATACATTGCACTACATAGGTAGTGCAATGTATTAGAAAAAAAAAAAAATCTGACCGTTGGACCTTCAAGTCCCCTAGTGGGACTTGAGAAAAAGTGTAAAAAAAGTATAAAAAAGTGTAAAAAAAAGTGCAAAAAATAAAAGTTTGAAAACAATAAAAGTTTCAAGTAATCAAATAAAACACAATCCCCCTTTTACTCTTATCAAGTCCTTTATTATTGAAAAATAACAATAAAGCATATGTATTTGGTATCGCCACGACCGTAACGACCGGAGGTATCAAAATATTATATTATTTATTGCACGCGGTGAACAGCGTAAAAAAAACCCGTAAAAAACGTTACCAGAGTTTCTGTTTTTTGGTCACTTTGCCCTACAAATATTAGAATAAAAAGTGATCAAAAAGTCGCACGTATCCAAAAAATTTAAAAGTTATGGTTCTCACAACTTGGCGACAGAAAAAATACATTCTTTTTACAAAAGTAATTTTATTGTGCAAAAAGTTGTAAAACATGAAAAAGTTCTATAAATTAGGTATCGCCGGGATCGTACTGACCCGCAGAATAAAGTTAACATGTAATTTATAATGCATGGTGAACGCTGTATACAAAAAACGAAAAAAGCTGTGCCAGAATTGCGTTTTTTGGTTTACCTGGCATCCCAAAAAATAGGATAAAAGGTGATCAAAAAGTTGCATGTACCCCAAAATGGTACCAATAATAACTACAGCTCGTCCCGCAACAAACCAGCCCTCATACCGCTACGTCTATGAAAAATAAAATTAGTTATGGCTCCAATAAGTCAGGAAATAAAAAAATATGCAGTTGTGCCCGAGGGGAACATTTCTTCTGTTTGAAGAGGCGATTTATCAAGGACCTAAAATTAGGGAACCAGGAAAGGGAGGGCCCAAACATATCCGCTGGAAGCGAGGGTGCCCGTATTATACCAGGACAACACTTCCCAGCAAAATTCCCCAAACTGCAAAGGCGCGGAGTGTGGACCAAAAGGGGGATAAGAAAGGACGCCATATATCAGTGCGACACTGGCCTGTGCAGAAAGGATTGTGTCACAGCGTAACACACATCTATGGATCATTTTATTGCGTTTTTTACCCCATTATTATACCACCTGACTATGCCCCTTTTATACCCTGCCCGGCTTACATATGCCCCCACATTATAAACGGAAACACCAGTAAGACTCCAAACAAAACTACTACCAAGCAAAATCCACGCTCCAAAAGCCAAATGGCATTTCCTCCCATCTGAACCCTACAGTGTCCCCAAACAGCAGTTTCCTTCCACATTTATGGCATCGTCATACCCGGGAGAACCCTTTTAGCAATTTTTGGGGTTTGTCTCTCCAGTGTCATAAGCTGGGCACGACATATTTGCTACTGAATGGCATATCTAGGGAAAAATATAAATTTTGAATTTGCACCATCCACAGCGCATTCATTTATGGAAAAGACCTGTGGGGTGAAAATGCTCACTACACCCCTTAATAAATGCCTTGAGGGGTGCAGTTTCCATAATGGGGTCACTTCTCAGGGGTTTATTTTTATTATTTCACATCAGAGCCTCTGCAGTTGTGAACCAATACTTTGTAAATCGCCAAATTAGGCCTCAATTTTAAATGGTACGCTTTCACTCCTGAGCCTGGTCGACTGTCCAGGCAAGAGATTAGGGCCACATGTAGTGTGTTTCTAAAACCAGGAAACCCAGCATAATAATTAAGAGCTGTCTTGTTATGATGGCACAAGCTGGGCACCGCATATTGGCATATCTATGGAAAAAAATTCCATTTTCACTCTGCAACATCGAGTGCACACCAATTTCTGCCAATCACCTGCAGGGTTAAAATGCTTACTACACCCCTAGGTAAATGCATTGAGGGGTGTAGTTTCCAAAATGGGGTCACTTCTGGGGGGTTTCCACTGTTTTGGGCCCACAGGCGCCCAGAAACCAATCCAGCAACATCTGCACTCCAAATGGCGGTCCTTCCCTTCTGAGCCCTGCCGTGTGCCCAAACAGCAGTTTATGACCACATATGGGGTATTGCCGTACTCGGGAGAAATTGCTTTACAAATGTTGGGTTCTTTTTTTTCCTTTATTTGTTGTGAAAATGAAAAAATTTGCGCTAAAGCTACGTCTTATTGAAGAAAAAGGATTGTTTTTATTTTCACTGCCCAATTCTAATAAATTCTATGAAACATCTGTGGGGTCAAAATGCTCACTACGCCCCTAGATAAATTCCTCAAGAGGTGTAGTTTCCTAAATGGTGTAACTTTTTGGGCGTTTTCATTGTTTTTTCCCCTCAGGGGCTTTGTAAATGTGACATGGCCTCTGCAAACCATTCCTGCTTAATGTGATCTCCAAAAGCCAAATAGCGCTCTTTCCCTTCTCAGCTTCGCCGTGTGTCCAAACAGCCGTTTATTACCACATGTGGGGTATTGTTTTACTCGGGAGAAATTGCTTTACAAATTTTATGGTGCTTTTTCTCCTTCAGTCTTTGTGGAAATGAGAAAAAATTAGCTAAACCTACATTTTCTTTGAAATAAGTTAGATTGTCATTTTCAGGGCCTACTTCCAATAATTTATGCAAAAAACCTGTGGAGTCAAAACACTCACTATACCCCTAGATAATTTCCTCAATGGGTGTAGTTTCCGAAATGGGGTCACTTGTGGGGGTTTTCCCCTGTTTTGTCCCCTCAGGGGCTTTGTAAATGTGACCTGGCCTCCGCAAACCATTCCTGCTAAATTTGAGCTCCAAAAGCCAAATAGCGCTCTTTCTCTTCTAAGCCCTGCCGTGTCTCCAAACAACCGTTTATTACCACATGTGGGGTATTTTTTTACTCGGGAGAAATTGCTTTACAAATTTTACGGTGCTTTTTCTCCTTTAGTCCTTGTGAAAATGAGAAAAAAAATCGCTAAACCTACATTTTCTTTGAAAAAATGTTGATTTTAATTTTCATGGCCTACTTCCAATAATTTCTGTAAAAAACCTGTGCGGTCAAAATGCTCACTGTACCCCTAGATAATTTCCTTGAGGTGTGTAGTTTCCCAGATGGGGTCACTTTTGGGGGATTTTGACTGTTTTGGAACTGCAAGAGCCCTTCAAACCTGACATGATGCCTAAAATGTATTCTAACAAAAATAAGGCCCCAAAATCCACTAGGTGCTCCTTTGCTTCTGAGGCTGGTGCTTCAGTCCAGTAGCATGCTAGGGCCACATGTGGGATATTTCCTAAAACTGCAGAAACTGGGCAACAAATATTGAGTTGCATTTCTCTGGTAAAACCTTCTGTGTTATAAAAAAAAATTGTATTAAAAATGTATTTCTGCAAAAAAATATGAAATTTGTAAATTTCACCTCTACTTTGCTTTAATTCCTGTGAAATGTGTAAAGGGTTAAGACATTTTCTAAATGCTGTTTTGAATACTTTGAGGGGTGAAGTTTTTAAAATGGGGTGACTTTTTGGGGGTTTCTAATATATAAGGCCCTCAATGCCACTTCACAACTGAACTGGTCCCTGTAAAAATGGCCTTTTGAAATTTTCTTGAAAATGTGAGAAATTGCTGCTAAAGTTCTAAGCCTTGTGATGTCATAGAAAAATAAAAGGATGTTCAAAAAACAATGCCAAACTAAAGTAGACATATGGGGGATGTTAATTAGCAACAATTTTGTGTGCCCGAAGAGGGTTCACAAAATTATTCCTTTTCTGTATTACAATTCCCCTGTAACATAATCTCAAAGAAGGTAACAAAATCCATGGATGCCGAGCCTGTAACATTGTAAATTAAATATATTGGTTTTATTGTATTCCATAAATGGTGGTACAGACGCCACATCACGACCCCTAAACAAAAAAAAAGTCATCGATGTATCGTCCATTCCACACAATCCACTCGTAAAAGGGATTATTGGCTGAAAAAATGTTGTTCTCCCACCATGTCATAAACAAATTGTCCATGGAGAGGGAGAATTTTGACCCCATCAGGGCGTCTTCTATCTGCAATAAAATAACACTATCAAGGCAGAAGTAATTATGTGAGCGCAGATACTCCACTCACATTAAAATAAATTCTTGTAGATATTTGGAATACCTGGTGTATTTCCGCAAATGGAATTCCATTGCCTTGATTGCCGGAATATGTGGTATGCAGGCAGGCCCGCCATCAGAAATTTCTGGGCTTCATACAGTCAGTGGAATCCATTTGAGGAAATACATCTGGGTCCCCCATTATTAGGGGATTTGGAGAGGTGGCAACGGAAAGTCGTGGGATGGGAGCAGGACGCAAAGTGCCAGGGACTCTGTGAGCGGGCGGAGGAGTAGGCTAAGAGAACGGAAGGTGGCCGAGGCGGGAGTTGGGCCAGAGTGGATATGACGCTTGACCGGGGTCTGGGGAGGGGAAGGGGAGAGAGACCGGTGGAAAGGGGAGTGAGGCCGGTGGGAAGGGGAGAGAGACCGGTGGGAAGGTGGGAGAGAAGGGGCAACATAAAAAAATAATTAAACTGAATCTGCTGCTTTAAAACAGAGTCACTCACCAAGTTGCAGAGCTAGCCGCTGCTTCTGGCCCCTGCATGGGTCCCATTCCTTTCTACAAACCAATTACCGCTGATCATAACCTTGATGAGCGGCAGCTGCCCCCTTTATTTTACTTTTGTGGCCAGGCCCCTGACAGTATTACCAGCGGTACTACCCTGATGGCAGGACTGTTTGCAGGAGTACTAGCCAACTATGTCACAGATAACCCAAGTTTCAAGACCATGAAAAGTTATGGATTTTTGGCATCCCATGGAATATGGGAACAATAGGGAATTATATCAGTAAGTATTCAGCCTGTTTCTTGGCTAATACTTCTAATTCAATTCCTTCTTCTAGCAGATTTTTTAAAGGTTCTTTACATGTGGTGCTTGGTTTCGCCACAAGTTTGTGATATGTCGATTCATTGTCTAAAATGGTATGAACGTGTCTGGGTTATCTAGAACAACTCCTGCTCCATGCACTCCTAAGATTTGGAGGACACAGTTATACGCTGGATATATGGTGAGCACCTCTGTGTTTTCACCTTTAGCCCTTATGTGTATATAGTGAACCTTTTAGATGGTTAATCTTTACCCGCTAAGGTGGAAGGGTTGGTTCCAATGCCTAATTATGGTGGTGTCTGAGGAAATAAAGGTCATTTTAGATGTCCCGATACTGACCATTAAAACCAGTGCCAATCGACGATACAGCGTATCACAAGGAGCAATCACCAGTAATGTATGGGGAAAACAATCGTTACTACACGAGACCCCGCACCGATCTGCCAGTCCAGCTGCCTCCGGGCACTGGACAACACTGCCGGAAGCAGATGGTTCCGACCACTGCATAGCGGCCGTTCAGCAGAACTGCAGCTCGGCCTCTATTCTTGTGTACCTTTTGTACCATTTGTGACCCGCTTAAAAACCTTTTACGATATGAATCTCAGTGTAAAAAATTCAAGTATCTAGTCTACAATAAAAAACAATGAGTGCTCTATACTTTTTATTAGCTTCAGTCACTTGCAGGCTGCACACCCATTAATTTCAATATAAAACAGAGTAGACTTTTATTTTTTGACGTGTCATTACATCTGTATATTATATGTGGAGTTGTTATTATACACCGTCTCTATGATCTGATGACGGGCATATTCCCCAAACTGCACCACCATGCTGCCCATACACTGACTGTATAGTCTGTCTCGCCAGCTAAGTCCTTGGTCATCTAATGTTGACGGATAACTGGCATCGCTGGACTCCACCGGCCGGTGAGTCTGCACCTTGTTCACACTCCTCGATGTAGGCCTGAGGCTCGTTCGCAAGTCAGACTGCTAGCTCTGCCCCCTAGATGTTAATATTGATGTTCAAGTCTTGACAGCTGATATTGATGTTCACAACCATTGGATAGTACATGGGGAAGTGATCTACAACCTTGATGTCTCTGTCCTCAGCGGTTCATCCCTGATAAATGCATTTTATTTGTTGGCACTGCCGATGTAAAACCACTTGGTGGCCAGAATGGAGACGGCCCTTTCATTGGCTTTTCTGATATTACATGAGAAGCCTTCGCAGTGCAGTGTGGCCAGAGCTAGGCTGAGACTATATAAGTCCAGGTCTTACATGACATCATGGTTGATGGCATCTTTAAGAAATTCAACATGTCTGACTACAGCCTCCTTGTCCTCTGAGTTGACCAGACCGCTTGGGATCTGGAGGAGCATGGTCTTCATCAATTTTGGGTGGTTATGAGCCAGACAGCTGTAGATGGATTTCAGGTCATTGATGTTTGGAGAGATTTCCGTCCGGAAAAATCCCCGAATGTTGGCTCCTTTGATGTAGGAGAGGCAGCTCTGCAGAGATGAAGTACTGGCTGCTACTATCTCCTGGTTGTCACTATGTAATTTCAGGAGTAAAGTTGGTATACAGCTCCTGACTTTGTCTGTAAAATATCCAAATAGCAGAAGGCGGCAGCTCTCTGTCAGATCCCTTAACAGGTTTATGGCCGCAATCTGGACTTCTCCATCCGGATAGTCCATATGCTCCCGGGATATTTTAATGAATTGTCTACTGAGGACAGAAAGCTTCAGGCGTCTGATAATGGAGGACAGCGCCCTCAGTGCCGCCATGATGATCTTGATGCTGCTGGTTTTTGATAGTCTAAACTCCATGTGGGCAATGATCTTATTCTTGTAGCTCTCCACCAGTCTTGTAGCTCCGGTGGTGGCATTCCCCAGTGCCTCCATTGCGATGCTGCACAAGATGTTATCGTCCTCTTCTATGATCTTCAGCAGATGTTGGATTGCGCACTCTTGGTATTTCTGCTTTATAAGTCTTGGATGCTTCAAAGCCTCATTGAAGAACATAGCTGCTGTCATTTTGGCCTTTGGGTCCGCATTCTTCAGGGCATTGAGCAGAAACTGAAGGAAATCTTTTGTTATTTTCCTGCCAGATACCAGAGATGTCACAAGCATGTTCATCCCAATACGCTGCTTCTCTGTATCTTCCAGTTCCTTATTCTCCGCAGCAAATTGCTCCCTGTACTTTTCTAGGAGCTCGGCGTGAGGAAGGGTCTGTAACTCGTCATTGCCTGGCTCGGTCGGCTGGTTTTCCGATGATTCGGGTACAGTAAAGAATTCCAGGGCAACTTTGGTGGAGTCTTGAAGCTCAGCATGGACATCAGGCAACCAGGTGGAAATGTTGGCCTTCATGTTGCTTATGGCCTTCATAAGTTGCACTTTGCAGCTGCCACCCTTCACAATATATTCTTGGATGCTGCCGCATAAACGTCTTATAGCATAGCACAACGTCTCCTTAGATAGTTGGTCAGGAGCATTTTTGACCACTTGGCCCAGCACTGGCAGCATGTCCAAGATGTGTGGCATGATGACTGTAGCACACAGAGATGTCACTTCTGTCAAAGTGTCGACAATGGCAGCATTGAAATCCTCATAAACGATGTTGTATCTCAGTTCCCCGACCACCGCTTCAAGATGGAGGATGCTCAGCCAGACAATAACCTTCTTAGTCATGGCGTAGGAATAGTATTGTCCCTTCATGTACTCCACCTTCAAGTGCTCACATAGCACATTGATTATATATTCCTTCAGGTAGTGTGCCGCGTCTCTTCTGTACTGAATGACTCTGATGAAGAAGCGGCACATGGCGGCGTTGTATTGAGATGGTAACAGGCTACTCAGAATGGCTTTCTGAAACACATCCGTATAAGTGAAGAGATCTTCAGCCACCTTCTCCTGGATGAAATAAGGGACACAGGCTCCTAAGACGTCTTCTTCCACCAAATCCCAGGTGTCCAAAGCATTTCTGAGCTCTTGATTTGTGTCCACACAGAATGTCTGATGTTTTCTATTCATGATCTTCATATCCACAAATCTGCTGAGGCGAGAAATCATTGTGTGGTTACTTGTTTCTAAATCATCTTCCAAAAAGAAAATAGATTCTAGACTTCTCTGTCCTCAATTATCAGCCCCCTCCCCAATAAACATGTGATAACTGCATGAAGAGCGCCCTCCCAAGGCAGAGACAGGACAGTGCAGCCAGAGGAGACAGCGGCACTCCTCTACACTGCGCCCTCTGGTGGTGTAAGAATTTAAAGGTTTCAGAAAATGAAAGCCACATATAAGATTATATGTAATATTATATAGGATATTTTATTTGGGTAAATCAAAGATGGAGGATCATGGGTATAGTTGCGTTTCTTAATGAAATGTGTCTCATCAGTTTGCAAGATTCCTATTGTTTACCCTGATTCTCACAATAAATGACCCCGAGGTTCACAGGTATCTCTTACAGGTGCTAACCAGTAGTGTGAACCCAGTCTTACCCATGGACAAACTCAGGATGTCATAAATGCTAAAGGTGGTTGATAAGTGGCACCAGTATTCTATATCCGCATGTTACATGAGGGGGGAAGTTCTTTTTATCAGGAAGGTCACACTATTTGTCTCTAAGAGGGGCAGACAAGGGGGCATAAAAGACCCAAGCATGACATGAGGGCAGCCACTTGGGAGGCCACTTGAGGAGGGACATACTGGAAAGGAGACTTCCTGGAGTGTGGGGAGACCATGGATGGTAACTATAACCTGTCATGTAATTGTTGATGATAAGGAAAAAGTGTCTCTGTAAAGTTTCACTCTTTATACAATATACATTTTCATACACTCAATCTTGTATTTCATTTATTGCGCCTGACCTTAGAATCTAACCCAGTAAGAGGGTGAAAGAGAAACATTCTTACAGGGGCAGCACATGGAACTCGCTGCATTACTTCACAAGAAACATTCTACATGGTCTCCTCTTACCTCTGAATCGTGGATCTGAAGCTTCTGGATAAAGCAAGATTTCTAGAAGTCACAGGACTCAAGAAAAAGTCAAGTGAGAGCGACGTACCAAAAAGCAAGAAACTATTGGTCTATAGCGGCTCAACGGAATGTGACTGATCTGCAGCTTTTATAGAGAAGGTGAATTATGACATCACTGATGACCTCACACTTACCTTACATTCTAACACACATCAAATGTTTTTTTTCACATATCTTTATTGAATTTCAGTAATACAAACATTACAACATTTCAATATCCAGTGATTATAAATATCATAATGCTCAACAATTTATCTGCACAATTTACATCAGGCAACATATAGCTCCCCAATCCCATCCCCCTCCCACCCCAAAGATCATTAAGTACCATAATATTATAACCTTCTTATGATAAAATAATAATTATACCTTCCTATAGAACACCAATCAATTCCATATCCCCAATATTTCCTCCCACTTTTTTATACAATTTTTCTTGTCTGCTCTTATTTTCTCATATTCTTTAATTGTCTTAACCAACTTCAACCAATCCATAACAATTGGGGATTTACCAGCCATCCAATTTCTTGCAATTATTATTTTTGCGTAAAAGAGAACATTAACCCCTTTGTGCACCGTGACGTGCTATTACATCCGGGTGCGGGTGGTGATGTTTAGAGTACGCTCCATATGCTGCGTGCGTCGGCTGTGTTTTACAGTGGACACCCGGGACTAACAGTCGGGAGCAGTGATCGTGCTGTTCCTAGCTGTTTAACCCCTCAAATGCTGCGGTCGATCGCGAGCATCTGAGGCATTGAAAAAAGGGGGGCGGCCCCCTCTCACATTTCATCACCCCCCCCAGTTAGATCAGGGGGTGACAATGATTGTAATGGCAGCTCATGGGCCTAATGATGGCACCCAGAGCTGCCTTCACTTAACTTAAGCCTGTAAAAATGACAATATACTGCAATACGTTAGTATGATCGCCGGTTCAAATCCCCTAGGGAGGCTAATAAAGTGTGTAAAAAAAGTGCAAAAAAGTTTTTAGTAGTGAAAAAAATTAAAAACAAATAGTTAAAAAAACCTTTTCCCATTTTCCCCCTAAAGTAATGTAAAAAATAAAAAAAGTTAACAAAATTGGTAATGCTGCATGCGTAAAAGTCTGAACTATTACAATATAGCGTTATTTAATAGGAGGCGCGAGAACAGCACCGGCGGACGTCATTGCTCATCAGCGCATGGGTCGGCAGCCCGCGCTGATGCGCTCCCCTCCCCCGCTCCCCTCTTAGACGATGGGGATACAGCGGTGGGGGGAGAGCTGTTGATGTCTGCCCCTGCTGTAATAAAGCAGAGGGCTTCGGGGGGAGCGGCGGCTGCTCAGGCTAGGTCACCCCGCCGCTCCCGTAGAACTCGCCCACCAGAGCGCCTTAGTCCAGACATGGCCCCGCGGGCCCGGCGTCGCAGGGGGAGCCCTTCAAGGGACGCTGCAGGCCAGGCTGCTGGGACGGGCGCTTCCTCCCAGGGCCTGCGTCCTGGCAGGAATCCCCAGCCGCGACGGGGCTCGGCGGTTACCAAGGAGTCGCAGGCCGGGCTCCATGTCACACCCCCGCCTTCAGCTGCTGTGTTCGGAGGGCAGTAGACGGCCGCCCCGCATGGTGATGTTCTGGCCAGGGGGCAGGCTTCCTCGAGAGCATCGGTGAGGACGCCAAGATCAGCGAAGACGACGAGGCAACAGGTCCGGTCGGAAGTCTGGGTCCCTGCGGTCGGGCGGCAGGTTGCCGGCCCATCGGTCAGCGTGCCGGGATCCCCGTGTCGTAGATGTCGGTGCGAGTACCAGTCGGCGGCGAGAGAGGATTTGGAAGATTGAGAGCTGGATGAGTCGCATCGCGGTCAGGATTTTCCGGCTGGCGGGAATACAGCGCCTGGGCAGCCTGGTGAGTGTGTAACTCCTACGTTACCGTATCCAGCAATTTTCATGTCGGGTGTTGGGGGTGGTTCAGCGAGCGGGGTAGCGGCTGTCGGTAGTGGCGTTGCCAGGCGCGATGGTTTAACAGATTTAGTGGGTTGTTTGCGCAAGCTAGTCGGGCGCTTAAATAGGACAGCGGCGCCGGTAGCGCCGGCTGGGTCTCCTGTGTTGGTATGGGAAGGGCCCATGGTCGGGGAGGTCCCGGGGGTGGCAAAGGAAGCGGTAGCAGTGTCGGTCCAAACCGAGGCGCTGAAGGATGGGGATAGGATTCGGCTTGATGATCGCGCTCGGGGCGAGGTTTACGTCTGTTTCGAGGGCCCGTTAGGGGCTCACCTGAAGCAAGAGGTACGCAAACGGATTTGGAAGGATGAATACGTGGAGATATTTTCTCTTCTGCCGCTTGCAAAGTTCAATTTGGATAAGGGCAAGCGGGACGAGAGTAAGAAAGAGGAAGAAGAACGCCGGCGGTATAGGCTTATCCCGCAGACGTTCGCCAACTGGTCGCAAGCTTTCGCTATTTTGGCAAGTGTGATCGGGGAAAAGGCGCCGGAAAATTGCTCGGCGTTGTTTTGTTACTTTGATGCCATCGGGGAGGCCTATCGGGCGTACAGGGGCCAGGCGTGGTTGCGGTATGATGAGCAATTTCGCCAGCGGAAGGCGGTCCCGACGGCGATCCGGTGGGATCAAAAGGATATTGCGTTGTGGTTGCGGGTTACGGCGCAGGCTAAGCAGTCCTTTCCCGGGAGTGTTGGCCAAGGGTGCCAGTCTAGTCAATCCGGGCAAGGTTCCGGGTCAAAACTGGGGTTCTGCTGGCAATTCAACGATGGCCAGTGTAAGTTCGGGGCCACCTGTAAATTTAAGCATGTCTGTTCGGAGTGCAATGGCTCCTCACACGGGGCCTCAAAATGTATGCGGAAGGGTAGGCGGTCAGGCCCTCAGTCCGCTTCAGTTGGTCAAGGGGCGGTCGCCGGTGAGGGTGGAAAGGATGCCCCCGTATCTAAGTGAATATCCGGATAGGGTTGCGGCCACGTTAATTTACGAGGGGTTTTTGTTTGGTTTTGTTATCCCCCTCCTCCATATGAGGTTCCGGTGACACGGCGCAACCTTAAGTCAGCTTATCTGCACTCGGCGGTCGTTTCAGAAAAGCTTTTGAAAGAGGTGTCTTTGGGTCGGATGTCCGGTCCTTTTGATGAGCCGCCGATTGAGAATCTAGTGGTATCACCCTTGGGAGTTGTGCCAAAGCGGGAGCCTCACAAATTCCGGTTGATACAGCATTTGTCGTTTCCCAGGGGAGCGTCGGTGAACGATGGGATAGATCACGAGTTATGTTCGGTTATTTACACTTAGTTTGACAAAGCGGTGGCGTTAGTGCGGGAGGCGGGGCCCGGTGCGTTGTTGGCAAAAACTGACATTGAGTCGGCCTTTCGCTTGCTGCCGGTACATCCAGATAGCCAACGGCTGTTGGGTTGCTTCTGGAACGGGGGGTTTTATGTTGATAGGTGTCTTCCAATGGGGTGCTCCCTTTCTTGCGCATACTTCCAGGCGTTTAGTAGCTTCGTGGAGTGGGTGACGAAGGGTGTGGCCGGGGTCGATTCCTTAATACATTATCTTGATGATTTTTTGTGCGTAGGCCCTAGCGGGTCCCCGGTTTGCGGGAATTTATTGTATTCCTTGCAGAAGGTTGCGACGGATTTCGGATTCCCTTTGGCGCCTGGAAAGACAGAGGGCCCGGTATCTACCATCTGTTTTTTGGGGATCCAAATTGATTCGGTGGCAATGGAGTGCAGGCTGCCTGAGGATAAATTATTGCCATTGCGACAGGAGGTCAGGCGGGCTTGTCAATTGAAGAAGATCACGTTGCGCGATCTTCAGTCGCTGCTTGGAAAGTTGAACTTTGCCTATCGAATTATGCCAATGGGTAGAGTTTTTAGCAGGAGGTTGGCGTCAGCGACGGCGGGGATTCGGGCGCCCCATTATTTTGTGAGGATTGGTGGGGATCACAGGGCGGACCTGCAGGTCTGGGATGAGTTCCTTGGGCAGTATAATGGTAGATCATTGTGGATGTCGCAGGTACAGGAGATGGGAGAGTTGGAACTGTTTACTGACGCGGCAGGGTCTGGTGGTTTTGGCGCGTATGCAGGAGGACAATGGTATTGCTGATGCTCTTTCTCGCTCGCAGTGGGATAGTTTTCGGCAAATGGCACCGGGAGCGGAGCTGGTCGGTTTGGCTTGCCCGGAACATCTCTGGGGTCTGATTTCGGTCCCGTGGAACGGTTGATTGAAAGGTTATTGGCTAGCTCGACGTGGAGCGCTTATTCGGCGTGTTGGCAGCAGTGGGAGGAGTGGGTAAGAGTGTTGGGTAACGTCAGCACGGCGCAAGACAGGTTGGTGGCGTTATTGTACTGGTTGGGGGATGCTGGGGAGGCGGGGTTTTCCCCGGCAAAAGTGAATCGTTTTGTTGCTGGTTTGGCGTTTGGATTCAAATTACGGGGGTTCCAGGATGTGACCAAACATTTTTTAGTACGGCAAGCTTTAAAAGGTCTGCGTTGGGGTAGGGCGGTAGAAGATCAGAGGTGACCCGTTTCTTTTTCCCTGCTTGGGTCGTTGGGTGCATCGCTGGGGGCTGTTTGTAATTTGCCTGATGAGGTAGTTTTGTTCCGGTTGGCTTTTTCCCTCGCGTTTTTCGGAGCACTCAGAATTGGGGAGTTGGTTTCTCCTAGTGCGGCTAGAGCTGGGGGATTGCGACAGGCTGATGTGGGTCTATATGAGGATAGATTTGAGTTGTTTTTGCAGCGGTCCAAGACTGATCAAGCAGGTCGGGGTAAGCGGATAGTGTTGTTTGCCCTCCCAGGGTCGGCAATGTGTCCAGTCGCTTGTATGGCGGTTTTTAAGCCACTGGTTGGGGGGCCTGAGGCGCCATTGCTCCGTCATAATAATGGCTCGTTTTTGTCCAGGTATCAATTTGGTGCAGTGTTTAAAAAATGCTTGACTGCGGTTGGCGTAGGGCAGGGGTATTACTCGTCTCACTCGTTCAGGATTGGCGCTGCTACTGAAGCGGGGCGGTGGGGGCTGGATGACGAGGGTGTGCGGCGCATAGGCCGGTGGGAGTCCAATAGGTTTCGGACTTATGTGCACCCTCATTTGTTGTGAGTCGGTCAGGTGTTTTGATTGTTTGACATGTGCGGTTTTGTTTCTCTTTTCAGATCATCAACCTTGCTTAGTGTGGATTTTAGGACATTCTTTTGTGCACTGGGGGGCATTGCGGGCTCACGTTCGCCCAGATGGCCGCCAGCTTCGCATTCCGCGGCACGATGCGGTTGTACACTGGCTGGGCTTCCGAGGTATGTTGTGGAGCCGGGTACTTGCTGAGTTTCAGACATACTCTCAGTTAGACAGGGTTCCGGAGTTTCTGGTGTTACATGTGGGGGGGAATGATCTGGGGGTGCGCCCGTTTCGCGAGTTAGTGCGGGATATTAAACACGATCTATTGAGTTTATGGGTATCTTATCCTCAACTGGTGATTGTTTGGTCGGACATCGTTCCGAGGAAGTTTTGGCGTTTGGCAAGATCGGTCGAAAGGGTTAACAAAGCCTGCATTATGGTAAACTACGCGGTGTCACGTTTTGTTGCTAAGCATGGGGTCATTTGTGTTCGTCACAAGGATTTGGACTCAGGGGTCGGTAATTATTGGAGAAGTGATGGGGTACATTTGACCGAGGTTGGAATTGATATGTGGAGCCTGGCTTTAGCAGAAGGAATTGAGAGGGCGGTGGTGGTTTGGAGGGACTCACAGGCTTGAGGTGGTCAAGGCCTGTTTCGCTGTGGCGGGGGGAGTCCTTGAGGTTGGTCAGTACAAAATGGTGGGGGGGTCGCATCGGGGGTATGCGTCCCCCAAAATGGTACATCATTTGAAGACTTCATAGGGTGTTATCTCTTTGAAGTGGTCTTCTGGAGGTTGGAGCCATCTGCAGGGGTGAGCGGTGCTTCCGAGCTGGTTTACGGCTGGAGGTAAATAGTTGGTGGTGGTTTTCAGATGGCTAATTTAAAGGAAATCGGAAAAAATGGCTTCAAGGACTTTCCCTGCTCTGTTTAGTGTTAATTGACCCACGTTGGGTCATGTGAATTATAGTAGGAATTCTCTGGTCAAATTCCTAAAAGAGTTATCCGAATGTTTCGGATTAAATTGCATTTAATTTATGTTAAATAAATAAACGGCTGCTGTAGCCATTTCACATCCAACCTCGGTTGTCACGTGTCTTTATTGGGAAGGGGGCGAAAGAAGGGGAATAAAGGTAAAATGGTTAATCAGCACATGACTCTACTTAGGCTAGTCAAGCAGAGGCTGGACGGCAGCACGGAGGGCTTAACGGGAAGCCTCCATGACTGCCGTAGGAGGGAGGGTTCAACCAATAGGAAGACAGGTGGGTGAAGTAGGAGGGGGAGTGGGCAGGAGCCGGGGTGTGGTAACTGTTCCTCCCGCTGTTTTCGGCATTGAGCCGGAAGCAGCGGGAGGAGAAACAAGAAAAATTAGTTCCCACCCACCCGCCCTGAATTAGGTCCGGTTATGAGATCAGGGTGTGGGTTTATCTGTTTTCGTGTTTTGAAGTATGCTTATGTAACTTGTGTTTGTTTTATTTCTTTTAAGCAGGTCCGGGTGTCATGGCAGCTGGCGGGGGGAGTCCTTGAGGTTGGTCAGTACAAAATGGTGGGGGGGTCGCATCGGGGGTATGCGTCCCCCAAAATGGTAGATCATTTGAAGACTTCATAGGGTGTTATCCCTTTGAAGTGGTCTTCTGGTGGTTGGAGCTATCTGCAGGGGTGAGCGGTGCTTCCGAGCTGGTTTACGGCTGGAGGTAAATAGTTGGTGGTGGTTTGCAGATGGCTAATTTAAAGGAAATCAGAAAAAATGGCTTCAAGGACTTCCCCTGCTCTGTTTAGTGTTAATTGACCCACGTTGGGTCATGTGAATTATAGTAGGAATTCTCTGGTCGAATTCCTAAAAGAGTTATCCGAATGTTTCGGATTAAATTGCATTTAATTTATGTTAAATAAATAAATGGCTGCTGTGGCCATTTCACATCCAACCTCGGTTGTCACGTGTCTTTATTGGGAAGGGGGCGAAAGAAGTGGAATAAAGGTAAAATGGTTAATCAGCACATGACTCCACTTAGGCTAGTCATGGTTTGCGGAGGCCATGTCACATTTACAAAGCCCCTGAGGGGACAAAAGAGTGGAAACCCCCCACAAGTAACCCCATTTTGGAAACTACCCCCATTGAGGAAATTATCTAGGGGTATAGTGAGCATTTTGACCCCACAGGTTTTTTGCAGAAATTATTGGAATTAGGCCCTGAAAATGTAGGTTTAGCTAATTTTTTCTCATTTCCACAAGGACTGAAGGAAAAAAAAGCAGCACAAAATTTGTAAAGCAATTTCTCCCGAGTAAAACAGTACCCCACATGTGGTAATAAACAGATGTTTGGACACACGGCAGGGCTTAGAAGGGATGGAGCGCCATTTGGCTTTTGGAGTTCACATTTAGCAGGAATGGTTTGCGGAGGCCATGTTGCATTTACAAAGCCCCTGAGGGGACAAAACAGTGGAAACCCCCCCCCCACAAGTGACCCCATTTTGGAGACTACCCCCATTGAGGAAATTATCTAGGAGTATAATGAGCGTTTTGACCCCACAGTTTTTTTGCAGATATTATTGGAAGTAGGCCCTGAAAATAAAAATCTACATTTTTTTCAAAGAAAATGTAGGTTTAGCTAATTTTTTCTCATTTCCACAAGGACTGAAGGAGAAAAAGAACCACAAAATTTGCAAAGCAATTTCTCCCGAGTAAAACAATACCCCACATGTGGTAATAAGCGGCTGTCTGGACACACGGCAGGGCTTAGAAGGGAAAGAGCGCTATTTGGATTTTGGAGATGACATTTAGCAGGAATGGTTTGCAGAGGCAATGTCACATTTGTGAAGCCCCTGAGGGGACAAAACAATGAAGACGCCCAAAAATTGACTTCATTAAGGAAACTACACCTCTTGAGGAATTAATCTAGGGGTGTAGTAAGCATTTTGACAGCACAGATGTTTCATAGAATTTATTAGAATTGGGCAGTGAAAATAAAAACAATCCTTTTTCTTCACTAAGACATAGCTTTAGCGCAAAATGTTTCATTTTCCCAACAAATAAAGGAAAAAAAGAACCCAACATTTGTAAAGCAATTTCGTTCAAGTACGGCAATACCCCATATGTGGTCATAAACTGCTGTTTGGACACACGGCAGGGCTCAGAAGGGAAAGAGCGCCATTTGGAGTGCAAATGTTGCTGGATTGGTTTCTGGGCGCCTGTGGGCCCAAAACAGTGGAAACCCCCCGGAAGTGACTCAATTTTGGAAACTACACCCCTCAATGCATTTTAGTAAGCATTTTAACTATGTAGGTGTTTTGTAGAATTTAGTGTGCACTCGATGTTGTAGAGTGAAAATGGGATTTTTTTCCATAGATATGCCAATATGTTGTGCCCAGCTTGTCATCATAACAAGACAGCCCTCTAATTATTATGCAGTGTTTCCCGGATTTAGAAACACCCTACATGGGGCACTAATCTTTTGCCTGGACATTCGACCAGGCTCAGGAGTGAAAGTGTACCATGTAAAATTGAGGCCTAATTTGGCGATTTACAAAGTATTGGTTCACAACTGCAGAGGCCCAGATGTGAAATAATAAAAAGAAAGCCCTGAGAAGTGACCCCATTTGGAAACTACACCCCTCAAGGCATTTTCACCCCACAGGTCTTATCCATAAATGATTCCCTAGATATGCCATTTCAGTAACAAATATGTCATGCCCAGTTTCTGCCACACACACCCCAAAAATTATTAAAAGGGTTCTCCCGGGTATGAAGATGCCATATATGTGGAAGTAAACTGCTGTTTGGGCACATTGCAGGGTTCAGAGCGGAGGGAGCGCCATTTGGCTTTTGGAGAGCAGATTTTGCTTGTTAGTAGATTTGTTTGATTATTGCTGGTGTTTCCATTTATAATGTGGGGGTACATGTAATCTGGGCAGAGTACATCAAGGGCATAGTCAGGTGGCATGATAATGGGGTAAAAAAACAATAAAATGATCCATAGATGAGTCATTTCTTATCCCCCTTTTGGTCCAGACTCCGCACCTTTGCAGTTTGGTATAATACGGGCACCCTCGCTTCCAGCAGATATGTTTGGGCCCTCCCCTTCCTGGTTCCCTAATTTGAGGGCCCTGATAAATCGTATCTTGAAACAGATGAAATGTTCCCCTCTGATCTGCACAACTGCATGTTTTTATTTCCTGACTTATTGGAGCCTTAACTAATTTTATTTTTTTCATAGACGTAGTGGTATATGAGGGCTGTTTTTTTTGCTGGACGAGCTGTAGTTATTATTGGTACCATTTTGGGGAACATGCAACTTTTTGATCACCTTTTATCCTATTTTTTGGGAGGCCAGGTAAACAAAAAAATTCAATTCTGGCATAGTTTTTTTAGTTTTTTTTATACAGCGTTTACCAAGCATTATAAATTACATGTTAACTTTATTCTGCGGGTCCGTACGATTCTGGCGATACCTAATTTATAGTTTTTATAGGTACCATTTTTGTATACGTGCAACTTTTTGATCACTTTTTATTCCAATATATGTAGGTCAAAGTTTTCAAACTTTTTTTTTCACTTTTTTTTCCACTTTTTTTTCCACTTTTTCTCAAGTCCCACTAGGGGACTTGACGGTCCAACTCTCAGCTTTATTTTTTTCCTACGTAGTGCAATGTATTAGATCTGTCAGTTATTCACTGACAGCAAGCCGATTAGGCTTTGCCTCCCGGCAGGGCCTAATCGGCTTCCGTAATGGCAGAGCAGGAGGCGATTGTGTCTCCTGTTGCCATAGCAGCAGTCGCCAGTCCTGATTGCCTGTCAGGGCTGGCGATCTGCTAGCAACCGCTAAGATGCAGCAATCGCTTTCGATTGCTGCATCAAAGGGGTTAATGGCAGGGATCGGAGCTAGCCAAGGTGCAGATGTGACATTCAGGTTAGGGATTTGCAGTATTGAAGTTGTATTGTGCTCCCCTTGGAGCACTGTGCAAAGGCAAAACTCCTTTATTGGAATGATGTGTAGATGGTTGGTACTCTATTTGGGTGCGCAGGCTTACTTTGTTGTGTTCTCACTTGGCTATGTCGGCATTAATGAGTGAAATGTATACAGTACCTTAGGAAAATACATTGTGAGAAAAAGATGATAACAGGAGCGCTCCCTAGAGTAATACCTTGACAAAAAAAATGTAAACTAGTCTTCTCACCTTGTGAACCCCTTGGTTTTTTTCGTTATCAAAATTTTTTATTCGAAAATAAACAGAGCAGATAAAACAGTACACAAAATTGCAAAAGTTGGCACGCAGTGCAATACAATAAAGTCAAACTGTAAGAAATGTTACAGAAACATATGAGTAGTTGTAGGAGGTAGCCTCCCAAACATCAAAAGAATAGGAAGTAAAATAATAAAATCTAATGGTAAGTAACAATACCATAACCACAGCAAAAGTAGTGCAATATTTAGGGAAACCAGTCCCAAAAACGATTAGTAATGACACGGTTAAGTGCAAATTCTAACACAAAGTTACATAAACACAAGACAACAAAGGGGAACACATACGGACAAAAGCACACAGAATTTGGCGAGATGAGTGTTCAATAGAGGCCATCCAACCAAAGAGGCAGATCAGGACCCCCCCGGAATCCGGACCATACTGACCAAGTTCGAACAAAAATCTCGGACTTACCACGATCAGCAGACATCAGCTCCTCCATCCTCATAATCCCATTCAGCTCCTTTACCCATTCCTCCAAAGAAGGCACAGTACTAGACTTCCAATGACGTGGAATTACCGTTCTAGCTGCAGTCAGAAAATGTCTAAAGATCCCGTTTTTGAGGTATGGGAGTGATCCAGGAATCATGGAAAGCAATCCAACAGAAGGCGAGGTAGGAACGTCAGTGCCAAAAAGCTTATTGCCAAGATTAAAAAAAAATTCCCAGAAGGGACGGAGCTTGGGGCAATCCCACCAAATGTGCAACATGGTTCCAGGAGCCTCCCCACACCTCCAGCAAGCTGCAGACACATCAGGAAATATCCTATGTAGAAAGGAAGGACAGCGGTACCATCTGGTAAGGATTTTATACTTTTTCTCCTGAGCAAAACAGGAAGTCGGTAACTTATGAGCCAGGAAGAAAGAAGTTCCCCACTCCTCCTCAGAATATTGAACCCCCATTTCCTCATCCCAAGCTCTGGTGAATGTTAACTGAGAGGAGGAGTAACCAGGTTGGAGGATCCCATGTAAATAGGACAGCACATGAGAAGGAGCAGAAGTCAAAGACAGATAATGTTCCAGAGGAGTCTTACCCTGTAGCAACACAAGACAGTCACCCATGGAAGAAAGATAGGAACGTAGCTCAAAATAGTACCACCATATTGATCGTCTCCCCGGGCAGGCCTCAGAAACAGCAGCAAGCGACAAAATT